>NC_140594.1:1003759300-1003868111 GCF_964204655.1 Triturus cristatus | reverse complement strand
AAACAACACGGGTGAATATAAAAAGAAGAATTTTATCTTAATAGAAAACAGTAAGATACGGGTACTAAATCATTAAACACACAATGAAACAGGAAGATGTACGTTAATACAGTTGTTTTGTACTTCACAGTTAAAATTATGTGCACTTTTTCTGGAATAAGGCAAATCAACGTGTTAATCAAAGATGAATATCGCCTATAATAGCATTATACAGAAAATAAGTGCAATTGTTTGCATTTTGATCTTTGGGCTTTCGTCTGTTAGACCATCTTCAGGACTGTATAAGTTTAAAATGGTTGACCCTTAAAGGTGAGTGTAACTGTAACCTTCAAGAATAGTTTGAGGGGGAGGAGCCTAGCGCGCAACCAAGATGGCCGCGTAGGTGCGAGGCTCCCGAGGACCTCCGCGACCTCCTACGTTTATCCTGTCTTCATCCTGCATCGGTTGAGGGGACTGTGTCGGTGAGCCTGAGCCGAGGTGGTACCCGTTTCCCGTTTTCGAATCGGACCTCGGGTGCCGGAGTGAGCACCGATTGAAGTTTACGGCCTCCTTCGCTCCTGACCCCGGACTCGCGTTTGGGGGCGACCCGGTGGCAAAGTGAACAACAACGGCGGGCTGGGCCTGGCGAGTCGCGTACCCCGCACTTTCACCTTCGCGCCCCCTTGCCGTCTTTGCAAGTGGGATCGCGGCGCTCTTTGTGTTGGGGTGGCCTCGCTGGGTGATCCAGCCTGCCTGCCTGCTGTGGCCCGCTCCGCCGTCCTGGGGTGACCCCCCGGAGCCCGTGGCCTTGATTGCTTGCCTTTTACTGCGTGGCTGGTGAGGGTGTGAGACCCGCGACGATGGCCACGAAACAAGATGGCGATCGGTTGAAGGCCAAGTCGACCCGGCGTGGCGCCGCACATCAGGCCAACATCATGGACCGCTACACCCTCCCGAAAGGATCTCCCGGTGGACCGCACAAGTCCTCTGAGTGCCCCCCGGATGCCCCGGACTTGCCCACAGAGTTGACTCTGCAAGACGTCATGGGCGCCATTGCTGAGATGAAGGCCTCGGTGGGCCAGCGGTTTGACACCTTAGCCCATAAAATCGACGCGGTCCTAGTTGATGTCAACCTGGTGAGGGCTGATCTCTCCAAGACCAACGACCGGGTCGATTCTTTGGCCCACACCGCGTCGGGCCTCACGACTGAGGTGGCGGCCCTCCAAACGGAGGTGCACCGACTTCGTCAGGCGAGTGCGCTTATGGATCGGCGCCTGGAAGATTCCGAGAGTCGGGCCCGGAGGAATAACATCCGCATCATCGGAGTACCCGAGGGACGGGAGGAAGCGGCGGTGGATCTTTTTGTAGAGGACCTGATCGCTACCCATCTCCAGCCTCGGGGACTGAGTAAATTCTTTGCCGTGGAGAGGGCCCACAGAGTTCCCGGGGGAAGGCCGAAGGTCGGAGCCCCTCCGCGGCCTCTCATTGCCCGGATTTTTAACTTTCGGGACAGGGACGCGATCTTGCAAGCCTCCAGACTGCAAGGGCCGATTAAGCTGGAAAATATGGAGGTGAACTTTTATCCCGATTTCACTCAAGCGGTCCAGAAACAGAGACTGAGTTTCCTGGGTGTTAAGCGCCGGCTCCGGGACATGAACTTAAAATACGCCATGCTCTTCCCGGCCAAGCTGCGGGTAGAGGTGGATGGTCGCACGCACTTTTTTGATCGTCCCGAAGCGGCCGGGGACTGGCTGGACACTCTGTCTGGGGGTAGTGCTCGAGATGGTGGGGGGGGGCGGCGGGAGGAGACGGCCCACTGGATCGGGACTGAGGGGTTGATATTGGGCCTCACTCTGGACGACTATGATGCCACTTTCGACCAAGCTTCTGTCTTCGTTCTTTCCCCTCCCTTGGAGGTTGTGTGGGGTCTAGAAGGGGTACTCTTTCCTCCTCTAGGGGGTCTAGCTAGCTTCACTATATAGGGGCGACAGGCACACTGCAAGTTGGGGGGGGCTGTCTGGGCTCATGCAGGGGTGCAGGGAGGGGGGAGTTTTGTGGGGGTGGGTGGGTTGGGGTGGGGTGTTGTTCGTTTCTACCACAAGGCAAAAGCATCGTTGTGTCATTTCTAAAGTGCTCTCTGGGGGACGAGTGATGGCTTCTGTTTATGATGGGGGGTAGGGGACTGAGTCTGTTGTCCTGGAATGTTAATGGATTGGGGGACAGGATAAAACGAGGTGTGGTCCTGCAGTTCTTGAAGCGAATTTCGCCCGATATAGTTTTTCTGCAGGAGACACACCTCATTGGCAACTCCTTTTGTGCCATGAATCGACGGGGCTACCGCCTTGTGGCCCATTCGGGCTTCACGTCTGGTTCAAGGGGTGTGGGCATTATGGTTAAGAACTCGCTCCCGTTGGAGATTGATGAGGTGCACCATGACGACAGGGGACGTTACACGGTTTTGGTGGGTAGAATGGAGGGCAGAGTGGTCGTTTTCGTGTCTGTTTATGTCCCGCCGGGGCTGCAGACGACCACCTTTGCGGATCTGGGGCGCCTCCTCCTTGGCCTTCCGGAGGGGATTCTAGTGGTGGGGGGGGATTTTAATGCTGTGGTTTCCGGAACTGTGGATCGTCACCCCCCTAGGGATCTCCCCCGTGCCCAGGCATGGTTGTCTGGCCTCTTGGATACCTTGGGGCTGGTGGATTGTTGGCGTTTGAAACATCCCACGCAGCTACAGTACACCTTCCATTCCGGGGCTCATGGTAGTCTCTCACGGCTAGATTATGTCCTGGTTCCGGCGGCGCACGTTGGGAGGATAGGGGAGGTGCGCCATTTGGCACGGGGTATTTCGGACCACTCCCCACTCTTGTTGCACTTTGATATTCTTCCGAGGGGAGAGGGTAGGGTGGTCCCGATTAATCCCTGGTACCTGCGTGACCCCACCATTCGCGCAGAGCTGGTTAAATCCCTTAAGCGCTACTTTGACGAGAATGTGGGGTCTGTGTCATCGGCGATCTCATTGTGGGAGGCGTTCAAGACGGTACTCAGGGGAGAGGCCTTGTCCCTTATTTCCCATTCCCGGAGGCGCGAGCGGGAGGAGGTGACTCGTGTTGAAGCTGAGATAACCGAGTTGGAGGGTGATCTAGAATGTGGGGTGACGGATGACAAATTACATGTTCTCCGACTCAAGCAAGCGGCTTATAAGGCCCTCGTCACGGAGGTGGCCAGGGGCCTCAGTAGAGAGCAACAGGGGAGACTGTATGATGTGGGTGATAAGGCTGGTAAATTGATTGCATGGCTGGACAAAAAGGAGAGAGCGAGTCAAGTTGTCCCGTTGATTGAGAAACAGAATGGTGTGTGTGTCACTGAACCAGAAGAAATTGTCTCCTGCTTTGCAGACTATTTCCGTGGGGTGTATTCCCCGGTGTCCTCCCGCTCTGAAGAGGATTCCCACGCCCTGCTCAGGGATATCGCGCTGCCTTCCCTTTCGGAGGAGGACAGAGTGTCGTTGGACGCTGCTCCAACTTCCGAAGAAATTGCCCTCGCCATACGTTCGGTCGCTTCCGGCAAGGCCATGGGTCCTAATGGTCTTCCCATCGAGTTGTATAAACTGCGACCGGATACGCTGGCACCGCATCTCCGTGCTATGTTCCTCGCGGCCCACTCGGCGGGTTCCCTCCCGCTAGACCAGCGTCTAGCTACTATCGTGGTTATCCATAAGGAGGGGAGGCCACGGGACCGGGTCACATCCTATCGGCCTATTTCGTTATTGAATGCAGAGCCCAAAATCCTCGCCAAGGTGTTGGCCAATCGGCTGGTCGGCGTAGTGTGTGACTTGATTCACCAGGATCAGTCCGGCTTCATCCCTCATTGCAATACAGCGCTTAACCTGCGGCGTTTGCATGGGGTGCTCGCACGTGTCCCGTTCATACGAGAGCCGGCCATTTTGGCGTCCTTGGACGCCACTATGGCGTTTGACACGCTTGAATGGCCTTATATTTGGGCGACGCTCGCGAAGTTTGGGTTTGGCCCAGGATTCATCAGTTGGGTAAAATTGTTGTACTCTGGCCCGCTGGCGCAGGTCGTGGTGAACGGTAGAGTGTCGGCTTCGTTCGAGCTGGGCAGGGGCACGCGGCAGGGCTGCCCGTTATCGCCGCTCCTTTTCGCGCTCGCCTTGGAGCCCCTGGCGGAGTGGCTGCGGTGGGAACCTTCTATTCGTGGTCTCCGCTGGACCCCCGAGTATGAGGACCGCGTATCTCTATACGCTGACGATATTCTCCTGTACCTGGCTTCCCCACGTAAATCACTGATAGTACTGGTTGATGTATTGCATTCATTTGGTCTTAACTCCGGCCTTGTCATCAACTGGGCTAAATCGTGCGTCTATGTTCTCTCTGGGGAGGACCCTATCCTTCCGCGGGGCTGTCCTATCCAGATCGCCCCCCGGGGATTCCGGTACCTGGGTGTCTTCATTACCCTGGACGCGGAGGCCCGATATAGTCAGAACTTGCTTCCCCCCCTCCAGCGCCTGAAGGAGGATGTTGCGCGTTGGAGGCGCTTGCCGCTCTCGCCGCTCGGCCGGGCGGCATTGTTTAAGATGATGTCGCTGCCGCGTTTCCTGTACGCTCTGCAGAACACAATGGACGTCGTCCCGGCGCGCTACTTTCGCGAGGTGGAGAGTTTGCAGCGCCGACTGTTCTGGGAATGTAGACCGCGTATCGCCCTGGCGAAGCTGACGCTCCCGTGGTATGACGGGGGGATTGCCCTCCCAGATATCAAACGGTATTATTGGGCCTCCCAGCTGGCTGCGATTAATCACGGCCTGTACGGGCCCGCTCTAAACCCGGCCTTTGAAATGGATAAGATGTTACTGCCGGGTGGTGATTATAACCGAGCGCTTTACTCCAGCTCGCTTGACGCACGTCTGACGGGCCCCACGCGTGTCATGGTACGAGTGTGGCATGCGGTTAATGTGGCGATGGGGTGGAAAGGTCGTTTGACCCGGGCGTCGCCACTATACGCATCTGAGCAGTTGGGCTCCCTGTGGACCTCGAAGGGCTTTGAAAAGTGGGACATGATAGGCATCAGCAGGGTGGGTGATCTCTGGACGAGGGGGGGATTCAAAACGTTCGAGATGCTACGGACAGAAATCCCGTTGCAGGACAGGGAGTACTTTCGGTATATGCAGATCCGTCATGCGCTATGCTCCGTATTCCCGGACGTTGCCTCCATCCCGAAGTATTCCCCTCTGGAGGATAGAGTGCTAGATGGACATGTACCGGACAGCACGATTTCATTAATCTATAAAAAACTTATCAATGACCGCTCGGAACTGCTGACTAACCTTCGTGAGGCATGGGTGGCCGATGGATTGGAGCTGGATGACGAGGACTGGGTATCGGCGGTGGCCTCCCCGAAAGAGGTGGCCATACCGGCCCGCCTTCGCTTCGTCCAGCTCAAGATACTCCATAGGGTCTATGTTACGGGGCCAAGGCTACTGCGTATGGGATATGCTGTGGACGGGTTGTGTAAGCGTGGGTGTGGTTCTTTGGGGACCTTTCTCCATATTTTGTGGGAATGCCCGGAGGTGGAGCGATTCTGGCGTGGTGTGCATGAGGTCCTGCGGGTGGTTATGCGTGTGTCGCTGCTGCCCGAAGCGAGGAGATGCCTGTTGAATGTGTGGGAGCCAACCGACTACTCGGTGCCGCAGACGCGGTGGGTGACTCTGGGATATATGGTGGCCAAACGCGACATTGCTCAACTGTGGGGTTCCCAGAGGTCGCCGACTGTCTCGGCATGGAAGGATAACATGGATTGGTGCATGTTTCGGGAAAAGGTGGTGTATGTTGCGAGAGGTAAGCCTGGGACATGGGTGAACGTATGGGGCCCCTGGAACGCCTACCGCGGGGGAATCTGTACCCCGCCGTTATTGCCCGATCCGTCACCGGCCCCGTCCCCTTAGCCAGTTTATCTCCCCGGTCCCGGTCCCGGGCACTGAGTCCACCTAATCCCAATCTTGACCTTTTTCCCCCCCTTGCTACTCCTATGGATTGGTAGGGTCCCCCCCGCTAGGGGAGCACATGCTGCTGTTTCCGATTGTGGGTTGCCTTGTGGATTTGTTCTTTTGTTGTTATTTATATTAAAATGAAACCGTTATGTGGGCCCGGATGGTGTGGCTACCACCGCTTCTAACTCCTGTGCATTTCCCTTTGCCGCGGCATCCGCACTATTGTTTGTATTACATGCTCCTCTTGCTTGCTAGCGGCCGGCCTGACGGTTGTAGGCCCATCTTTGTATATTTTTTTAATTTTGTAATAAACGGTTTCAAAAAAAAAAAAAAAAAAGAATAGTTTGAGATTAACAGAAATCCAGAGTGGAAAATTGAATCTCTGCGAACAAGCGTATACTTTAATGCAATCTTCCACTAGCGTTTTTGGGGAAACGCCGACTGCAAGCGAGCGTGTTTTTTGATGCCATTCGTGCCAAAGGTTTTCAGGAACCATACCTACCAGGAACCATACCTACCACCTTCCAAAGTAATTACTAATCCCTGGGAATCTTGTTGAAACTCAAAATTTTGATTCAATTTTCCACTCTGAATTTCTGTTAATCTCAAACTATACTTGAAGGTTACAGAAGACCGAGACGTCGACAATTGCACTTATTTTCTGTATAATGCTGTTATAGGCGATATTCATCTTTGATTAACACGTTGATTTGCCTTATTTTTTCCAGAAAAAAGTGTACACAATTGTAACTGTATTAACACACATCTTTCTGTTTCATTGTGTGTTTAATGATTTAGTACCCTTATCTTAATGTTTTCTATTAAGATAAAATTCTTCTTTTTATATTCACCTGTGTTGTTTTGGATATTTTTTGAGAAATTTTGATAAAATCTAATGTTTTAGAATTTTATTAGAAAACGAAAACTGTATTTAAACTATCTGTATATGAACAAGTAAAGAGTTGGTTTAAGTTTATCATTCAAACAAATCCCTTGTTGGCAAATTCACCTGATCATATTGCATTGCCCAATCCGTCAAGGGTTTATTGGGTTCCCCATCGTACTGAATATGTTGTCTAATAAGCTGTTCATGGAATGGAAGTAGTGGTTGGTCAAGCCCTGTACTTCTGTTAAGTCTTCCGGGGGTTGTAGGATGGTATGATTAGAGGTTGCGAGTAGGTCGGAACCGACGTTTTTTAGATTCCTCTTCCAGATCTTTGTTCTTGGGCGTTGTATTGAAGATCGTTTGACTGATCCCATGACATGGAATTTAATTATGTGATGGTCTGACCAATCACAGAGGAGGATTGAGTCGAGCTGAATGGAGTCAGCTTTGGCAATTATTAAGTCGATGGTTGAGCCTTTGTCGTGTGTAGGGTTGTTACAGAATTGGTTAAGATTAAAGTCTGAGAGGAAGGCTTTGAGGCTATTGTGGATGCCTTGAGGTTTCAGTAGACTTTGTACATACAAAGAGCCTGAGTGGAAGAGATGTCAGCGAAGCCATGATAAGATTTTCTTCATGAGGTAGAGCCTATCTATGGCACTGATCCAGGAAAGTGTTCACCTGCTAATCAGTGGCTTACCGCATGGTGGAAAAGATCAGGGAAAGGATGCAGAGAGAAGAATGCATCAAACAAAGGATGATAATCAAAGAGTATTGAATACCTCTACCTCCATTCTTCTTCACACCATTCCTTAAGAGTGAGGTATTTCCCTCCCTTCATCAGACAATCTTACTGAAAAAATCCCATGGCTTTTCCTAGTCTTATCCTTATGTTTATTGTTCTTTACAGACTTCCTGGAAGGAACCCAAACAGAGAAGCTTGTTTTCTATGCACATTCGATCCAAATATTATCTTTAGCCCCAACAGGAATACAAATCATGCCTATTTCCACAGGTAGGAATGTTTCTAAGTTTAACAACGGGCACAGCCTTTTAAATAAATGGTGCTGTCTCATCTATGAAACCTGAAGGATATCACCCTCTCTGAGATGCATGACCGCAATGACTTTGTTCCCCCAGCGATAGCTCTTCTCTAATAGGATGAGTGTCATTTCTGAACCCTATATTTGTGCAATCTTACATCTGAAGTGCATACATTTATCATCTGTGCAGTCTACGAGAGTGCTATGCTGTAGGTGATACACATCTGTGGAATATCTGGACCTTCACACATTTGCTCTCTGATGGCTGAACCTGTTAGATCGCTTTAATCTGCAGCGAAGCAATCCTATTTAATAATTGTCCACACCCTCCCAGATACATCTTTGCCACTGGCGTATAGTGAAGTTAAAGTGATAGCTCAGCTCTCTTTGTGTTGGCCTGTAACATCTGTGCAGCATGAGGGATTGTTTTGCTGTTGGAGGGACACTTCAGTAACATCCATGCAATGTGGAAGGTAACAGTGGAGTCAGTTGATGTTGATTTGATTAAACTGGGGGCACCTCTGTTTGTTAAACACCTTTTCTGTAACCTTCCTGTAACCATGGGGATTGATCTGATGTCAGAGATGCATACTGGTAATATCTTGAAAATCAATAGATAACTATGCTTTCTGGGACACATGGCGGCAGCATCTTTGGCACTAAGGTGTAGCTCTGCTGTTTGAACTGCAAATCTGTAATATCTGTTTATCTGACAGACAGGATTCGGTTTTTTTGGTGCATACCTGTAGCATATCTGTAACCTGGACTCTGCTCTCTTATGTGAATACCTGTAACATCTGTACAACTCAATCAGTTAATCTGCTGTTTACAAAGCATTTAGCTTCACTATAATTTTGAGATAACTCTGCTGTATTTGGAACACACCTGTTACTTTTGTATAGGCTTACGAATAGTCCTGCGTAATATACATGTGTGGCATTTATGTGTTCCAAGAACTAGGTCCGCTGCCTGAAGCACATCTATCGCCTGTAATTTAACCAGGTGAAGGTCAGCGCTGCGGTTTCAGACAGGACTGGCGCGTGTAGTCACACGCATCTCTATAGGGCATGGCTGCTTAACTGAGGCTTTTGCTAAAGTTGATGTTCAGACAACAAAGTTTACTCCAAGGGCAGCCAGAGAGCACATGGGTCAAGGAACAGGCAGCAATTGATGCTACTGCTCTCTGCCTACCCTATATAACCCGACCAACTATGGCAGACAGTCTATCCTAACCCGACCATCCTGGGGCTGACAATTTCTGTCCTTGGGCCTTTCACGTCCTTTCGCTAGTCCAAACCCTGGACATCAGTCTTGATGCACTCAGCTGCGGCCTGTGCAGGTAAGAGCGGTGGGCCGGGTGGGGGGATTTGACGGACGAAGACGAGGGAACATTAAATATTTATTTAATTTTCCCTCATCCGTCGAAATCCCCCCCCCAACCGGCCCCACAGCCCGACCACACTTACCTGCATGTGCCACGGCTGGTTGCAGTCCACAAAAGCTATGTCAACTGTGTTCTACAATTAAAAAAAATGAATAATGAGTTACCACTCAAACATAGAACGCAAATAATTCTCCTATCAACAAAATTCATCAAATATATCTGAATACCAAAGTCACATTTTATCAGAAATGATAGACCGTGTCCTCCATGAACCAATGAACCCTTTTTCTTTAGACCACATGTGGGGCACATCAAATATTGGAACAGCTACAATTGTTGAATTTGCCAATGCTTTACGTTTGGTTGAAACTCTGTAATTCAAGAAAATTGTATCATAGCTTTGAATGACTTCCCAGAGTTCATGGGTATGGCACCATTCTCGTGCTTGCACGGTTCTGAAAACAATGCTGTTTGTGAAGTAATAGTAACAAGAGTTGAAAAAATATGCCATTTCTTACTCCGGGTCTATCAATTTGAGACACTGCTGAGAAATGGCACTTTTCATATTGTTTGTAAAGAAATTAAGGGCATATTTCTGACTTGGGTTGCATCGCTCGTGCACCACATAAAGTGGTGCATGCGAACACAAGCCCAAAATGCAATTTATGAAGCCACGCGTGCCCAACTTGTGTGGCCCTGAATGGGTTCATAAATCCGGAGTAACGCAACGCAGCACAAATTGCTGCATTGCGTTACTGTGCCCTGGGAAGGTGCTTCATGGGGGCTGCGTGGGTGTGCCCATGCAACTCCTATGGATTTTTACGCATCTCCAGATTTTACAAAAGTGGTAGACCTGCAAATACGCCAAAAAGATATACATACTCAAGGGAGGAAAAATGAGGAGAAATGTCTTCCTTTCTCCTCATTACTTCCTCATTCTGCAGCAAGCACAGAAAGAGGAATATGCCTTTCAGGATTGTTTTTATGCAGGACGGTGCCCCTTCCTGCGCAGAAACACTCCTGCATACAGCGCAGGCACCCTTGCACCATGGTGCAAGGGTGCCTGCGTTTGTCCTCGGCAGCCAAAGCAACGCCAGCGCAGGGACAAAGGCAGAAATGCGCCTTATTCTTTTAAATACAGTGCATTCCTGCCCTTTACCTGTCACGCAGAGCAGCAGGGCAATCTGTTGCGTGACTTTCTTATAAATATACCTATTAAAGTGTAGACATTTTGGTAATCGCTTCAGTAACAAGCAAATGCTAAACTAGTCTTAGCTCTTTAAAAACCCAGGCTGGCAATTAGCCCTTCATAAAAGGAACTAAATAAAACATAGATTAAAAGTTAAAAAAAGCAACTTTTGTTCTCTATTTTTTATGGGATATGTTTGTAGAGCGCAGGGTTGCTTAAACCCTTTAGGGAGTTTTAAGGACATTTCGAATAATACGAATTGTTGGGCCACGCGGGTTTGAACAGCGCCCATTGAAACCCTGGGATGCTGTGGTCTGAGATTGTGTGAGCAGCACCTCTGGACACTTTTTCCTATCATTGTGTTGGTATCAATCGCCGACTTCCACTTTTTCTCCTCGCACTAAATAGAAATCTTGTTTCCCACCGCCCTGATTGGAGGCTTTTTGACGCATGACACGGCTGATAACCCGTCAGAGATTAGTCATTCAAAGGTTAGGGTTCGAAGAAAACGGACGGGGGACAAAAATAAATGAGCCACAATACATCATACTAAGAAAACATTATTTGGAACTTGATTTTAATTCAAGATGTTTAAAACGAGACAACGATAGTTAATCTCGAATTATCTTGTTTTTGATTTTTTTAAATAATTATTCTAGTGAACTGATTGCAGTTCAAAGTCTGCGTTGTGCCGTCACTCATTATAAACAATAAAAAAAAAAGTATCTTACATTGCAATTTTAAAAGATAGCTGGTCTCCCAACAGTTACTGGAATTGATATTTCTGGATTCCAAATCAAAATGTTTCAGGGATGTTCCATTTTCCTTGGCCTAATCGAATTTTGAAATGAGTTATTGGGTCAATTCAAACACATGTGTGCACCAGTAACTACATGTGATCGGCGTTTAAGGTAAGTAGCACCCAAAGCGACTGCAGAAGATAGAAGTAATTAAAGTTTATTCGATTGGAAACTATTACTAAAATACAAGGAAAAGATGAGCTTGCGTTGGTTCCTGTTGTCCTAGAAAACACGACAAACGACACACATTGGGTTAAAAATCAACCAGCGTCAAAGCTACATACGCATCAAACTCACAACAGTGAAGGGAGAAACGCTTGCAAATAGCCTACACGTTATGCAAATCAGTACCAACCGTGGTCTTCTTGGAGCAGTCCATCCCAAACGTCAAGGCAAGGCCCTCTCTGGAAGTTAACGTATACAGTGATTGATTTTTATTTTTTTTATATCAACATAGGTGCATTGGTCCTCCTCAGTAGGCAACTGCAGCTTGCGACACCTATTTCCCCACCAGCACATCCAGTGACAGTGCCAACATAACTACTAACCATTACACTCCTACAAGTGCCACAATTCAGACTATTCCCTGCCCCAATGCTGTAACAAGCATTTACAATGCAATGGTCTCGGCATTGTTAAAGTTAGAGCTATTGGCATTGCTCATGACATTATTTTTGTTTATGTTTTTAAAACATTTAAAGAAACGGCATTGTTATTTACAATGTCAATAGCTTAATCTCTCCCAAATGCGAGACCTATTGCATTTGCACCCACACACAGAGCCACACACACAAAGCCACCCACACACACAGAGCCACCCACACATAGCCACCTACACAGAGCTATTCACATAGAGCCACCCACACACAAATAGAGCCACCCACACAGAGCCACCTACACACAGTTACCCACACACAGACAGAGCCACCAACGCATAAAGCCACCTACAAAAAAAGCCACCCACACGTAGAGCTTCCCACACACAATTCATGAGGACACAGTTCCAAATTCAGCAGCTCTGGCCATAGTGCCACATCCTAACCCCCACTGAACACCATACTGCCCCACTGAGAAAAACTCGCACTGCCTTCAACTACAACCCAATTGCTGCCGGCTATAAACACCTGGATGAGGCTCAATTTAAATGACGCAATAGACAAGAGCAATATGCGGCCTACAAAAAAAAGCGACAGCATCCTGGAAAAAGCAAACACTCATAGGGGAATGCAAAATTTAGCAAACCATGTGAAATGCAAGCAGGAACAACATTGTTACCTTAATGCTTTTACACTCACTATTCAGAAATCAGTGAGTGCTTTTGCCTGAAAGGGGCCTTGAATGGTCCCATTTCAACCGGACCTGCAGCAGCGGAGAGCGAGGTTCCATCCTCCAAAGATAAGCCTTGCAGCAAGGAAGAGGCGACCCCACGTCCTGACCGCGCACAAAATGGCCGACCCTTCCTTTCGCCCTAGTAATGGAACAAGGGATTATGCGAGTTACGCACACCCCTAATTTGAACCATTGAAAAATGTGGGAAATTGTGAAAAACAAATACAAAAAGATATATAATGTGTAACTTAGATTAGTGGTGCTATTGTGCCAGTTCGGACTCTGGTGTGAATACTAAATCCCTGAACCAGGGGTCTCGAGGTTTACGATGCTGACAATAATACTTATTAATCCGCTGTTGTGTTTCTGCACTTTCTACCATCAGCGTACGACACTGTAACCAGTAACATAGCAAAAATGCCAAGGGCCCTCGTGCAAGTATCGAAAATGGACCCTTTGAATGCTGTTAGGGTAGTAAAATACAGCAATTGTCCAAAGAGCCTATCGGGGCTCTGTGCATTGGTGCAACTGCACCCGCTGCACCAATGCAGCTATGGCACTGACTGTAGCGCTTTATTCTATGCTGCTTTGTAAAGTTTGGTTGTGTGTGATCACTAGAGGATTAATATGCGTCGTGGAATCTAAATATTGATGACAATTCTGAAACTTTTTGGCAAAATTCCCTTCTGCTGATGTATTTTCTAGTAGTTCCTTGAGGGTCGGTCACCTGCCCATATCATTCACTGAGCTGATTTCCAAACGGACCATTGCATTCAGCAAGGCAATGAATTGCCCTTCCGCTGGCTGCTTTTGCATAGCCATGAAGTGGGTGTGGCGTACTAGTCAGAGATGCCGACTTTTTTTTCCCCGGATTACTCGCTTACTCGACCCAAGGTAGGAGTTGAGTTACCAACAGACACATTCATTTTTGGTAGGCACGGGGAAATTAAGTGATTTGCCCAGAATCACTGGATGTTGAGCCCCTGGTGAGACTCGATCCCGGGTCCCCAGCTTCGAGGTCGACCGCTCTAGCCATTAGGCCACATCCTCTCCTCTGGAAACTAGGTTCGTGTCTCGGCGTCGGCTCAACATCCTGTGAATCTGGGCAAATTACTTAATCTCCCGTGCCTACCAAAAAATGAATGTGGTCTATTCAGAGCGGAGGCTGCCCAGAGGGACGCGGTTTCCATTTTCATGCCCTGTGACCTCAGGTCCGTGAAAACAAATACACTGCGTATGAAACCAACTCACTGTCCAGTGTGTAGAAAGGCGCCCAAGATAATGCTTATAAGCAGAAGGGATGCGGATGCACATTACACAAAAACCCATCAGCTGCACTCTTTGCCCGGGTTAGGACGAAGTGGGTGCAAGTTGAAGGCACTCGATGAGCCACTGCTGACGCAGACAAAATACAGGCGTCTGAGAGACCTGGGAGCCTGGGAATGGCAAGGATATCTGTGCTATCAGTTTATTTGCGTAGATCTTTGAAGCAAGCAGCTACAGAAATGTACAAACAGTACTAACAGGGCGCGTTGTTAAAGCAGCAGCTGCACTCGAAATAAACGTCTACCGGAAAAGGGGGCCGATGTTTCGCGGACTAACAGCACGCAGGAGTCACGAGGGGTTATTCAAATAAAAAGTTAGGTCAAGACTGAAACGGAAATATGGAAGGAGTCGGAACCCAGAGGCAGGCACCCTTTAAGATGGAAAGAACCAAAACACCTATTTTTGTAAACCCTTCCACCGGCGTTTGTAAACACCCCCCAATTATCTTTCCAAACCCCAATGTCTGCCTTTTGTACCAGACCGTCCGTCTGCTGCAGGACACTTCCGACACCTACCCCTAAATGGTAGCCCTAGGAGGCCATGGGGGGGAAATGGCCAAGATTGTAATTTTGTGCAACGAAACCAGCATCTACGAAGCCTTAAATAAACGTGGCCGCAGCCCCCTGGGACGGACGGCTCTGCACTCCCGGCTCCGCGCACTGGACGAAGGGAGGAAACTCAATTCTCGTAAAGAAAAGCGTCTGCTCTCCAGTGGCCCGAGACAAACAGAAACCATCTCGGAGGAAGTGAAGACAGCTCGTAAACCGACTAATCCGGGCAAGCAAAACAACAAAACATGGGATTAAGACCAAAGACTGACACAAGACACCGGTTCCACACATCCATTTTAGAAATCAAACATATAAAACAGAACTAAACACTTCAAGCAGGCGGCGTTTGACTTGAACCCATATTTAGAAAACCTCCGAAGCGACGGAACAAAAGGTACAACACCGTCGACATCTTGCAATTTGTACACAGCCTGCAAAGAAGAAAAATAAAGCTACAAAAATTAAGACCGACCTGTGGAGAACTGTAATAAGAAATCTAAAGTAATAAGCACACCACTGCCTTTCTCCGAGGCGAAGCAGAAATGCCTCGGAGAAACGCAGCGGCGGTTTTCAGATTCGGGGGCGTGGCTAAAAAGTGGAAAGAACACCAAAAAACACTCCCCCGAATCTGAAAAAGACAGAGCCTATTTGGAGGGACGGCTCTCTCCTCCAATAGCTGGCCTCCGTTTAGGAAGCCAGCCAATGGAGGAGAAGCTAAAAGAGAGGCGGGCTAAATAGCCACTCTGGAAAACATTAAATCTTCCGACTTCCGGTTCTGCCTTCGGCAGACCGGTAGTCCTCGACCTAAAAATGGGTTGGGAGGCAGGTATTAGTAATTTTTACTGTATATAATCAAAAAAACAACTTTTGTTGTCCTCATCTCTAAATTAGATGTACAGAGCTCCTCCCATGTGGGAGATTGTCATAAGTCCCGGTGTTGACAATTAAGTGAAACCACCTGCTCAAATTAAGCACTGGAACAGTGGCAGCCACATATTTGTTTTGGCCTTATAAGGCCTCGACACAGTGAGCAAGGGACCCTCGTCTGGGCATAGCTTGACCATTTAAGGCCTACCATCAAACACACAAAAGGAGAGTGAGGAATGCTTGCAAATAATATAAACCATTCGTAATTGCTCTGGGTAGCAGGCCAACTCATCGTCTTCGTCCATTGTGCGACTAGAGACAGATGTATGCCTTATGCAAGGCAGTAATGACCCTGCTCTTTATAGGACAATTGGATTCCAAGCCATCAGGCCAGGCCCCCTCCAGAAGAGAACACATGCAGCCACAGACCTATGCAATACCCTAAGTGCGATGTGTATGCCCAAACCATTCTTTATGTGCCACAGGACTTAAGCTGCACCCTACTTATGAGGCCCAAATTGGCCAAAATCAATCTGGGGTTGCTTGTCTCCTTGTTGCTACGGGACCTGGATTGGCTTTTATTGGTTGGACCGTTCCTACTCAGGCAGGACCAATATGATTTACATGTGGTTGGTTCGAGTCCGAGGTGGCATAATGGACACAAAAATGATGCGCTGGAATGCAGCCGGAGTAATTACCAGTTGCTGAGATTAATTGAAGCCTTCCATTCCATTATTCACACCTACATGTTAGTTATCTGTGTCTAAGCAACTTCAAGAGACCAACACCCTCCACTCCGGATAGACACCCCAGTATGTCCTTGAAATAACATATAGGTTTTTTGCTCAAGTAACATTAAAGAAGATGCCACTCCGCAACTGTAACTTTGGGGGTGCTACTAAAAAACACCGCTCATGCTTTTGTTACAGAGGGCCTACATTGCAGCTCTGCTGCAAAACCAGCCCCCAGTGACAAAACCGGCCTCCACAGCCACAAAACCGGCCCCCACCCCTCCAGCCCACCGGGGAAACACCCGATACCTGCTACGGCCAGTCCGGCCCTGGTCAACATCGAAAAGGGAGCAGAGAAGGATGCGTAGGATGTAAATATTCTGTGAGAGCTGCACCCACTCACCTTGCTTCTAGTCTCCTGACAGGCAGGATTTTCAAATCTCCCAATAACCACCTGAAGCCTCCCAGACTTGAGCCAGGTACTTGCAGCATCGACGCCCCCTCACCACTCTCTTTCCAACTGGAAAGTTTCTGAAATAGTGTATTGAGGAAAGATTATCGAGGGTTATGGTAATTGATGTGCAGTAAACACCATGGGGCAGGTTTACTAAGGTTTTTCTGCAGAGTTGTGTCACTTTTGAGGCACAGCCCTGGCGCAAAATCATTTTTTTTGTTTACAAAGCCATGCAAAGCCACTTTGAGTGGCTTTCCGTGGTTTAGGGAATTCAAAATTTTGCAAGGCAGTGCATAGAGCTGTCTTGCGTTACCTTGCATTGGGAAAGCATTCCATGAGTGGAGCATGGGCGTTCCCATGCATCCATCCATGGATCTTGGCACATTCCCAGATTTACAAAGACTTGTAAACCTGGGAATGCTTCAGAATGCTACTCCTGCCCCAGTGAAGCTTAAAAGACAAATATCTTTAGTTCTCCTTATTATTTCCTCTTTCCACTTGTGCTGCATTTTGCAGCACACATTAGAAAGAGGAAAACACAGTTAATGATTTTATTTGTGTAGGAAGGTGTTCCTGAGCAAAACCAGTTGTGCGTGTAACACAAGCACCCTTGCACCGTAGTTCAAGGATGCCTGTGTTGGCGCTAGGAGGCACACAGTTCTCCAGCACTAGGAGACAGCAGAAATGTGCCATATCTTCGTGGATATTTCATCGGAAATATTTGTAAGGTATTACTAGACTTACCTGGATTTGTGGCACAGGCATCTTGATATTCTTACTTTAACCACTTCGGTTCCCCTATGAGAGAAGTTTTTCCTGGGTTCAGTGAAAATTGTAGTTACTATTGCTGTCCTAGTTAAATAACCAAGTCACTCCCATTGTATAATTATCTCTCGAAGGGAACAGTCAAGTCTCACTCCAAGAAATGGTAGTAAGTTTGGAATAATTTATGGAATTAGAAACAATTAAACAAATGTTCATCTAAAAGTATAGCTGTTTAAAAGGATAGGTCTTAATTTACGTATGGAAATTGTGGGACAGTCAAACTAATGTAGAAACCAAAACCTGATGGTGCTTTCACCTTCTGAGGGAAAGTTATGACATGAATCAGTTTTTAAGAGAAGGCATTTGTGTTGTGAGGTACTTTTATGAATAACAAGGTGTCCTGATGACAAAGTTATCCCATGGATGATATGACTCGAGTCCTTATGTTGCTGGAAACGTTTTCACTCATTCGTGCATTATTTCACTCATCCATCCTTACATCTATGTACCATTTCACTGATCAATCCATCCACTCATCGATCATCCATTTATCCTTTCACTCATCCATCCATCCTTTTTCTCACTCATCCATCCACCCTTCACTCATCCATCCATTCAGCATTTCACTCATCCTTCCTCCCTTTCACTCATACCTCCTTACATCCAACCTATCACTAAGTCCTCCATGCATCTATCCATCCAACTTTTTACTTACCTATCAATCGGCCATTTCAATCACACATCCACCCAGTTACCCTGTCACTCCATCATCCATCCATTCACCCTTTCATTCATGCAGCTGTCCACCCTTTTATCCACCATCTACATATTCTACCTTTCACTCATTCATACATTTTTTCACTCATCTGTACTTACATCCACCCTTTCACTCACTGTACATCCATCCATCCACCCTTTCAAAATGTTCATCCATCCATCCACGATCCATTTACCCTTTTGATGCATCATCTATTCTTTCACTCACTCATCCATCCTTTCTCCCATCCATCCATACTTTCACAAATCCATCCATCCATTCATCTATCCTTCCTCTCTTTTACTCATCCATCCATACATCCATCCTTCCACACATTCATCCATGCATCTATCCGTCCATTCATTCACTCACCTTCCCACTCTTTTGCGTTAATTATGAGCCTCTGTCTGCCGAGTTGCAGACAGAAGAGGCCCATCAAAAACCTCACCCTTGCTGCAGCTGCTAAAGCGGGAGGTTGAGGGTGCCGTGATTCCAAAATCCTGGAGGTCTGTATTGTAACAAAATTGTGATAATACAGATTATGCTGCTTGTAGCTGTATAGATATACTTTTATTTGGTTTCTTCTATGTGGTCTGCCATTATAAGCATACCATAATCAATAAAATCACAGTTTAGTATGAAGCATTTTGGGATATAATACAAATTGTGACATTTGAATGTCTATTTTTTTAAGTTCTTGATATACTGTCTGTACCAACCTGGACAATAATTTTGATTTTAAACTGATAAACTTGATAACCTCAACCAACATGGACAACCAGGAGCCAACACAGAGGGAAAGAGCCGAGGCATGCAATACCTGGTTTCAGGTGGGCAGAAAGATGGGTGAACAACAACATGATAAGTGTGCCTGAATGCATACATGAGGAAATTGTAGGTTTGTGTGTCCCCAGGACTAAGTGGTCGAAACTCCAGCAGAACAAAAGTTTATTCTTTACAAAATGTTTTACCGCCCACAGTCCCGAGTGGAGATGGAACAAGGTGTGTATCATACAGTTTCCGAAAATACTTAACTAGTAGTGTTTTAATAGCCTTTGCAAAGACAGAGACTAAGGGGGAAATAGATGATGTGGATTTAAACCTGGTTCTAGACTGGTGTCAGGCTTCTAGAACAACAAGCATCTACAATGCAATAGGTCTCGCATTTACGCAAGTTTGAGCTATTGGCATTGTAAATGAAAATGCCTTTTATTTATGTTTTGATTTTTAAAACATACATAAAAGGCATTGTCATTAACAATGCTAATAGCTTAACCTCACGCAAATGCGAGACCTATTGCATTCCAAATGGTTGAAGGCTTCCCTGAGTTGCCCTCTTCTGTCTCTCATGGCCCCTGAAGAGCTACCCATTTGCTAAACGTTAAATAAACACGCCGGTGGTCACAACTGCGCACGAGACACCCTCCTGCAGTAAGAGAAAATCATTAAAGAAAATAGTGCTTACAGACCAAAGAAGACGTACCATGTAACAACCAAAGTAAAAGGGCCAGTCCTCATGGGAGGTTACAAATGAAGACAAGGCGGTACTAAGGAGGGTCTAACAAGCGTCAGAACGAATCAGAATCCAAGCATTTACGAAGGACAATGCCACAAGCCAATTACAAATATGGACAGAGAGTGGGTGGGGCTTCAAGTACATACTCAACTACAGCATGGCTCGCCCAGCAGCGTATGCGCTGCCCAGGCTCGACCTAAAAACAGCCATGTGAAGACATCCCCATCATACCAATTTAGAACTAGTAATAGTAGATTGGGTCGATTAACTCGAGTTCTTGATGAGCTTATTTGAAATATTTCTGTTACGCAGATGTGGTTGAACGGTTCCTAAAGCTAAATTCTTACTGAAAAAATACCTTCTTATGTCCTTTACAAAGAATCTGAAGCAGTAAGTTACATCTATCAACTACAAAAGTAATCCAACATGTAGTTGCTCACTGGCAGCATGATTGCAGAAAGTAGGCGAGTTCTATCGTCTTCAAAATTAAGGGGCATATTTATCAATATATAACACGCAGCAAGTCACCTTGCTGCACTACAATATACATCAAGCATTGGCATAGCCAATAGGTCTCGCCTTTGGGACCTTATAAGTGTTTAGCCATGCAACAGTTGATGTTGTTGCACCAAGGATATTGTGCTGCATAACTAAATACTTATAAGGTCCCACAAGCGAGACCTATTGGCTATGCCAATGCTTGTTTTCTTTACTGACGTTTACAGTAAAACCACCATTACACTAAGGGTGGGACACTGATTGCCTGCATACGCCTCCTCTGTTTCAAGCCGGATCAATATAGGCTAGAGAGGTGCTTCACGTGCTAGGGATAATGGCATTTCATGTTGCCCACAGAATCGATAGTGTGCTGCATGTGGCTAATCACTTATAAGATACCAAAGGCGAGACTTAAAACTATGCTAATGCTTTGCTGCAGCCCTTTGCTGTGGGGGAGAGGTGCGCTGGCCCTGTGGGCAGTGGAGCTGCTAGCATCTGTGCTGCCTGTGTGCGAGATGGGGCGCGGGAGGTACATTACCAGCCTGGGGCTGTTTGCCCGTTCTTCCCCGAAGTAAGGCGGGTGCTTCACGTTGCAGATGCTACAGCTGTGGGAGATTGCTATCCCTGCGCCGACATCTCCGCGTGCCCTGTGTTGTGTGCGGTGGATTGTCTGCGGTGCCTATGGGTGGTGTCCTCCGAAATACGAAATCGTGTCTTTAATGGACTAGATGGTGTTACGGAGTATCTAAACTGTCCCAGTTGTCGGAATCAACGGTTGTACCGGAAAAGACGAAAAGCTGAGCTCATGAAACTGCAGCAGACGCATAAAGCTCTCAATTCTACGGCAGTGTTTCGTGAGGGGAGAAGTTGTTCACCTAAAGGGGGCGTGCATGACAGTGAGGCCTGCACGCACTGCGTAGAAGGGCAAAAGATGCTGGTGGATAAGAGACAGTTAACAGTTATTCACTGTGGCATTTTGTGAGCACGGGGAGGACAGGGGCTGCCCCTGCACTGGATGCCCCATGCCTGACTAGCATCTGCGCAAGGGAGGGGGACGTTTTCTGGCAGCAGCCAAGGCAGGGTCAGAGCAGCATATTCGCACTGCGGCGGCGCTGGAGCATTGTGGCCCCCCTGCCGTCACTGACCGTATTCTCTCCGTGACTCGTATCAATGCTGATTTCCCCACACTTTTGTGTCCAGCACTGGTGTGGCGTCCTGCATGCGGCCTGCAGGGAGGAACGCTAGGAGCCAGCCGCGCTGCATTAAAGGTTGAATGCACTTTATGCCACACTATCAGCCAATTGACACCCCTCCTACCTTCGTTTGTGCCTGGTAGGTGGCGTTGGGGTGGCTGTTCTGGGACCCTTAGTTACAGCAAAGGCAGTGCTATGAGAGTTGCAGGGAGGTACACGTTGCGGCTATTCCACCAAGTAACACTGTGGCCTGAACAAGAACTCACACACGAGCTGTATTCAGTGGACAGGAAGATGGCATCACAACATGGAGGGTTTCACAAGTAATCACTTGACGCTGTGTTTTGAGGACAACAGGAGAACAAGAGGAGCTAAACAGCATTGAAAGCGTGCGTCATCGCGATCGCTCTGAAAGTGATCGCGA
The DNA here is from genome assembly GCF_964204655.1 of Triturus cristatus. Classification (NCBI taxonomy): domain Eukaryota; kingdom Metazoa; phylum Chordata; class Amphibia; order Caudata; family Salamandridae; genus Triturus; species Triturus cristatus. The sequence goes on along the minus strand of NC_140594.1, from coordinate 1,003,846,418 downwards.
TGACGCACGAGTTTTCAAAGAGCTGCTGGCGGCTGGCTGCGCGCGTGCATGGCCGCGTGAACGCAAGCGCTAGGCCAGCCAGCAGCACTTTGAAAACGCACATACAAAATGTCTCTCCGAGCCAGCACATGTGCTGGGCTCAGCGAGACCTAAAAAGGGGCAAGAGTGCACCTTATTTATCATAATACAGCCATTCCTGCCTTTTCCCAGCGCTGGAGCACAATGTTGTGCCTAGTGCCTATGCACACACCCTTGGCACCATGGTGCAAGGGTGCCTGGGTTGTAAGTAGGATTGTTCTTGTCCTGCACATTTTCCTCTTTCTATGTGTGCTGCAGAAATGCAACACACAGAAAGAGGAAACAAATGCATCACACAGAAAGAGGAAACAAGGAGGAAAAATAAACATATTTCTCCTCGTTACACCTCACCTGGTGAGGTGTAGCAGTTTGGCGCATTCCTAGGTCTACCGCTTATGGTAAATCTGGGAATGCATCAACATCCATCGGCATTGTGTGGGAGCACCCATGTACCACCCATGGTGCACCTCCCTGGGCAAGAGTAATGGAGCGATTTGGCCAGCGTTGTGTTAATCTGGATTTATTAAACCACTAAGGGTCATGCAAGGATGGCTTGCATGGCTTGATAAATCACATCTTAAGGGGTGCATTACTTTTGAACCCTGTTGCATGGTGCAAAACTTATGCAACCCCTTATAAATCTGTCCCTAAAGGTGTAGACTAAAGGGCTTTTCTTAGGGAGTAGAGGGGTATATTGGAAATTGAATTTCCACTCCCACGTACCCAATGAGTGAGTATTAGGGATTAGACCTGGGCATGAAATTCTGCTCTGCTCGTGGAGTTTTTACCACTCACTGTAGTGCATGGAATTCCAAAAAACTGCGCTGCCCGGAGCAGAGTTTTTTTCCTTGTTTGCGCTTGCCAAAGTAAAGTTGAGGAGTGCGAGCTAGGAAATTCTTACTCCAAACCAACTCCCGGTGAGATTTCTCAATGCGGGTGGTCGCGGATGGCTGCTACCACTTGTGTTGAGAAACTTTCCGCTCTCGTTGAGGAAGCTGCCAGTTGAGTAGAACACCTACTCGAGTGGCAGAAAGAAGTTGTGCCTTCTTGCGCTGTGCATGGTGCCCATTCACCCATATTTTCCAGTGTGGGACAAACAACTGGTACTAAAAATCAGCGTGAACGACATGAGCTAATGCACTCCGCTGCTTGCGGAACACCGTTCAGCGGAGGTTTTGGTCACATCGCAACTTTCCGCATAGCGGAATTCCGCAAACTCCCCCCAGGCCTAATAGGGATACAGCATACCCCTCTTCTAGGCCCTTTAGCACTCCCTCCTATGGAAGGGAGGTCTCAACTAGTGCAAACTCAATTAATCTGCACATTGTGGATGAAGGCATTGATAATCATATGAGGAGGATACTGTGGCCATGTTGCTGAGAGGGTAATGTATGTAAATGTGCACTTTGGAAACCAGTGCAAACAGTTTGCTTTTATGTCAAGTGCAAAAGTTTGTTCAGCGCAAACGGGGCCGCTCCCAGTTAGGGCACCAAGTGCAAAAGTTTGCCCAGGGAAACGTATTTAGAAATGAGCCTTTAGTGAAAGGAGTAACGGTTTAACAGGCAAAATTAGAACCACAAATGTATGGTTGGCTTAATTCACATCAGTGGCGTAACAAAGCTTCAGGGGGCCTGCCTGCATGTACATTGAAGTGCCCCCTCCCCTGCTCCGGACCTGCTTAGGAGCTCTCAGGCCAGGGGGCCACCACCCGTACACGGCGTTGGAGGGACCCCACGCTGCGGGGTCTGCCGGGGCTATTGTTACACCACTGATTCATATCCAACATAGAAAACACAGCAAAGGCAGCAATGAATCCACTAGAACAAGGACTTGATAAACAGTAAGGTGCTTGCATTGGTAAAGCCAGCCTGGTGGAAAGCAGCAGGCTTTGGACGCTGAAAAACATAAATTGCTATGTACCAAATGGCATTGTCAGGCACTATTGCCATTGTGGGTTATTCTGATGCAAAGCACTGACTGTACTTGTCAACTGATAACAATTCACTAACTGGATACTGTCCATGAGGGACTATTTGCAGCATTTGAATGAGATCCATGTGTATAAGAAGAGGCAGAATCTGGTCCAGTGGACCACTTCATGTTCCCCTGATTTTCCTTTTTTCGGCATGCCTTTTATTTGGCATTGTGACCATACCTTTTTCACGGATAGTGATCACAATGCCGAAACATGGTAAAGGTGAAAGGAGGAGTGGAGGGCGACTGTTCCTTGCAAACCTCCATGTCTTCATTCTCAACTTTTCACAAGGATTTACAGAATAACACCAGCCTCATGAATATCAAAGAAGCAGGTTTTCTGAAAACCTTTGCAAATGTACCCGATTGGTACATCTAGTCCAGCTCAAAGAACTGGCCAGTCACATCACAGATCTGTGAAAAAATACAGCGCTGTGATGTGGTCAGCCAATACTACGCCTGACAACACACCTCCTCAAAGCTGGATGGGAAAAAAAAAATCCTGCATGCATGTTTTGTTACATTCATAAAATGTCACTTAGTATTAGCATTAGTATTAGCCATTCAGAAGGGCTTTATATTTTGGCATGTAAGGGACCAGATACATTGGAAATCACTTAGAAAGAGGAAACAACAAGGAGAAATTAAGATATTTCTCCTCGCTGTGCCTCTACCGGGGAGGCGTAACACTTTGATGTGTTCCTAGGTTTACTAGTCTTGGTAAATCTGGGAATGCACCAAAATGCATGGGTGGATACGGGGGAACACCCACTCTTCACCCATGTAATGCCTTCCTGGTGCATAATAACGCAAGGCAGTGACTTCCTTGCCTTTTTCTGGATTCACCCATCCACGCAGGGCCACACACGGTGGCCCTGCATGGCTAGGTAAATTTGACTTAAGGATTGCATTGCCTTTGTGCCACCCAGAGTGATGCAAGAGCAATTTAATCTTTTGATAAATCTGGGCCCTGGTCCCTAGACCACATTCCCCTCTTTTGAAAGCTTGTGCATTTTAAACATGCTGATGTGTCATTTTATTTTACAATTGTAATTTGGCACAAACATAGACATTTAATATCAATAAAATGTATATCTAAATTCATTCCTGAACCTTGTCAGATTAAAAAAAGTGGAACTGGAGTAATCCCAGTGGGCTGGATCTGTTTGAGTAGTTCCAACCCCAAACAAGTTTGTAAACAGACTGGTGCAGGTAAATCTAAATGGTTATCTCTTTATTTAACTCGCTCTTTGACATGAACCTGAATAGGCAAGTATTGGCAAAACCAAAGGGTCTGGCTTGCACTGCGTAAGGAGCTTGGCGGAGGCTTACCTGCGTAGAGTCGTCTTCAGTTGGAGTGGGCTGGGCAAGTGAAGCTGAAGTGACTGCGATGCTCTTTTGTGGAGTCACTACCACGACTGTAAACACTGCATTTGTTGCTCACAGACCTGCACTGGCACTGTGTCAGGCAAGGAACTACTTTTACACTTCATCAGAGTTGTAATGTAAAGTCAAAGTGCGATGTATTCATCCTCAAAATGCCATTATCCCGTATTGATTAAATGAGCGCTCGCAGTTAATAGCTAAAGTTACCTACCAAAATCAACTGTTTAGCCTACTTTACTCTATGTCATAGGAAATTGGGTAATTCACAATCACATTTTCATTTCATGGTGGTATAAAGCGCATGTGATATTCCCACTGTGCCCCTCAAAGTGTACATCATATGGTACCATTTAATTAATCATGCATAATAATAATTTTCTATTCGCTGTATCTGCATCACAATTCATCACTCTCTTCTGTTATACCAAAATCACTTCATAAGATATGGACTCAAGCAGAAGTATGCAAATGATGAGTGAAAGAAGTTTCATAAATATGGAGCTCTGTGATTATTTCCATAGATCAGACATTGTATTACAACTCTGGGGCAGAGCCTAGTTTCTTCATTAGTGTGGTTACTCACTTTTTGAAGAAAGATATGTTTTGACTTGACCAAACCATCTGAACTGTGTATTTGGATGGTTGAAAAATCCATAGAAGAGGTCTAAGTGCAATTTTTTGTGTCAACCTTGCAGAACAATGCCTCTTTTTGCATGTTCACCCTTAATTTTGTTGGCTGATACTGCTGTTTTTAGGACTATGGCCTGGGACTCTGCTAACCAGGCCCCAGTGCAAGTCCTCTTTCCGCTAAAAAATGTTGAAATTGGCTAGCATCCTAATTAGCATATTTAGCTTACCTATAAGGCCAAGGTATAAGGTTCAAAGTATACCCAGAGATTGTAAGTCAAAATGTCACTAGAGAACTGCAGCCCACATTGTGCCCCCACTAGAGTGACAGTGCAAACCATGACTGCAAGCCTACCACTGTAGCATGTCTGCGCAAAAGAAAAGTCGACCTGCCAAAATAACCCCTTTTAGCAGACTTCAACCCCTCCTTTTAAATAATAATAAATCACCTGAAAGTAGGCCTTAAATGCCCATAAGGCAGGGTGCATGGTATTTAAAAGTAGGACATGTAAAGGTTAATTATTAAACATGCCCTTACAGTAACAGGCTCTAAACGCTATTTTCACTGTAGCAGGGTTAGCTGTTTCAAAGGAAAGAAGTGGGATACAAAATCAAAATTAATAAGGTAATTTCCACCCAGGACACCACTACAAAGGTAAATCTTGGACTTTTTAAAGTATTCATTACAAGCTCAATTCACTGGTAAAGTAGGATTTGTACTCAATGTTTTAGAAAAGGTAATTCAAACAAAAGTCACCTTTTACCTGCTTAAAGCCTGTTTGCATGAGCTTTCAACTGTCGCACAGGAGCTAAATAGCCCCTTTGATGAGGTGTGAAGGTGCTCCCAGAACTGAGAAAAAGGCATTGGGTGTGGTGAGGTGTTCTGTTCCTCTGACAGGACGACCATCTGAGAAGTGCCCTGGTACTTACCTTTTAAGAGGCCTACCCAGTCACAGGCAGATGCAGCTAACATCTGGGCCTGCTCCCTCCTTTGTCTAACTAGTCAGCCAGGTAGCAATCCCAGTGGCAGTAAATCTGCCCCCCACACAAGTTTTGAGAGACCACAGAAGCAGAGTTACTAATTCCTCTGGCCACACCTCTAGGGTGGGCACAGGAGCTCTGCATTCGGGAAGACAGGTTCTGTAATGTTGAATTTAGGCAGAGAGGGGCACTATCATATTGTTTGCAGTAAGGCACACAGGAACTGCTGCAAAGTGGGTAAGGTAACTCCAGGGTACGTTTTCCCTATTGCTGAAGGAGGGTCCCGGAGTCAATCTCATCCACAGCCTAGTGCCAGGAATAAATGTGGCACCTAGGGCACCCTCTTCAAAACACTACTGGACTGTGGAAGACAGAAGGATTGTGTATGCTGATGATACTTATGAGGAGACCTGAGAGACTGTTCCTGCTCCCATCTGCACCCAGGACAAAGGAGTAGTCTCCAAGTGTCAGTTACCTGACCTCCTGTTAAGCTACAGGGACACAACAAAGTTGTAGATGTCTTTTTTTCCCCCAGAACAGCCCAGCTGACCAGTTCTGACTGTACCTGCTCTGGTCCCTGCTGGTGGCTTCTGCGAGAATGAGTCTTAACCACCCTACCCCCGAGTGCTATTCCTGAGACCCTTGACTTTGTCAAACTCTACACCTCCTACCTTCCTAAAAATCCTGGAACATACATGCCTAGTTAATCCCACAAAGGTTCTTGAGGCTGGGCCAAATATTCAGGTTTCTCCCACTTGGAGATTTTACACAGCTGTAAATCTGTTTCAGTGGAAGTCACAGCGAAGGTTTCTAGCCATGTTGAGCCATGTTTGGCTACAGCTTTCAGCATTGCTCCATTGGAGGTATCCAAGCTCCAAAAAAGTGACTAAGTTCAAATGTAGAAATCTTCACCAGACGAAGGAGCCAACAGTATCGGGCCAATGAGAAACCTTACTTGGGTGCATATTTCTGCTGCTCAGAATTTTCCTCCCAAAAGCCACTTGCTACACTGGGACCTCATCCAATAAGTATCCGGCCTCATGTAGCCTTTATCGATCACAACCTGTTGCCTTGGCCTGTTCGGAATTTTTAGCTTCCATTTCAGAGACAAACTCAGAAGGGAACAAAACTGACCGGGACATACGTGGTTTCTGTATCTGACTTGCCCTTAATTGCAGTTAACCTTAAATTGCACTCTGGTACCGGTTAAGCGCAACCAGATGATTGTGGTTGCAGTTTACCGTTTTTTGGCGCAATTTTAATTTAAACTTTAAAAATTCATATCTCTAGTTCTCCTTATTAGATTTTTGTTGTTTCAGTGTCATATTCTTCATTACACTATTCTTTATTTTTATGATTCAGAGAGGGATTTTTATTGTGCTATAGACTTTTAACTGTTTTGGTTCTTCTAAATGCCTTTCACATTTTCTTACGTTAAGACTGTATGCTCTGTACCACAGCTACCAAGGGCTGAACTCAGGTTTAAAGTAATGAAAACTTTACTGGACCTAACAAGAATAGTGACATTATTACTTGTTCTGGCCTACCATCCACCCCATCTACAAATCGACTTTCTCATAAACCTTAGGAGAAATTACTTGATCAACCCACGTTGTCCTGAAAAGTGAAGCGGAGCAGTTGGAGGAGCAACTCTTAACCCAATTAGACCCATACAAACCCATTCTTTCTTTAAGGAGGTTTGAATTAAAATAGAGTAAGACAGATCAGGGAGTCAGAGGACAATGGGAATTGTACATTCATTATCCATCTTTAGAAAGGGATATCCCCGGATAAAGAAGTGATGCAGTGACCATATTTTAGGTGGTTCTGGTGTCTGTGGAAATAGGTATAAAACATCCTAGATGTTGCAATAGGCTGTTTTAGGACACACCAGTTATTCAGCCAGTTTATCAGCAAAGCTTTCAGACATAGTGATACACTTTTATGCCAAAAATACTGCACATTTTTATAAATCCTAAACCTGTGGCAAAAAGCTGGCTGAGCCAACCTATGAACTTGCGCCCAGCCATGCACTGCTTAAGATCTCACATATTACATCACTCATGGCCTGTTCCATGACATCATTTATGGCATCACTAATGACATCATTGTATGACCTCAATGATGACATCATCCAATTATTGATTTAGTTTAACAATTTCCATAATGACTGTTAGCTACCATATTACTTTTCTGCCTAATTTTGTACAGCCTGTGTCAAGCTAATGGGTATAAGTGTTTAAAAAATGCATAGGCTTCCAATGCATCATAGGTATGTAGAGGTATTGAACACGTTATAAGGAATATGCTACTTACCAGTATGCATCTGTTCTTGGCATGTAGAGCTGCAGAGTTGTACACTTAGCATAGATCGCCATCTGGTGTTGGGCCCGGATGTTTGCAGTTTGTTTTTGTTCTTTGGACAGTCTTTGGAAGTCACGAGTTCGGTGACTCCTCCTTCGGTCCGTACTGCGCATGGGCTTCGGCTCCATCCTCAGATTGTTTTTCGCCAACAGGGAAATGATGGAGCGTAGTAATAACAGTGAGAAACCCATGTGTGTTGTATCTAAATAAGATGGACTGGAACGGATACAGGTAGCCGGGGAGGCGGGTGGGCATGTACAACTCTGCAGCTCTACATGCCAAGAACAGATGCATACTGGTAAGTAGCATATTCCGTTCGAGGCATATGAGCTGCAGATTGTACACTTAGCATAGATTATATAGCAGTACCCAACCTTAGCGGCGACCACCGGTATCCGTTGCAGCGGTTTGAAAGAGTGTCTTTAGTACAGCCTGGCCCACACTAGCTTGTTGCTTGGAATGCACGTCTACACAGTAATGTTTTGTGAAGGTGTGCGGTGTTGACCATGTGGCTGCTTTGCAGATGTCATCTAAGGGTATGTTCCCTAGAAAAGCCATAGAAGCCCCTAACTTTCTAGTAGAGTGGGCTTTAGGTGGAACAGATAATGTTCTTTTTTGATAGCAAATTTGTATGCACTTTACAATCCACCTAGCTATCCCTGATTTAGAGATGGGGTTGCCTTTATGTGGTGGAGAGAAGGAAACAAACAATTGTTTAGTTTTCCTCAAAGGTTGTGTTCTCTGTATGTAGTACAGTAAAGCCCTCTTAACATCAAGTGTATGTAGAGCCCTTTCAGCAACAGATTGCGGTTGCGAGAAAAAAACAGGTAATTCCACCGATTGATTGAGATGGAAGGGGGAAATGACCTTGGGCAGAAACTTTGGATTTGTACGAAGTATCACTTTGCTGTGATGTATTTGTAAGAAGGGTTCCTGTATAGTGAACGCTTGTATTTCACTAACCCTTCTAAGGGAAGTGATAGCTACGAGGAAAGCTGTTTTCCAGGTGAGGAACTGTAGCTCACATTTATGCATTGGTTCGAAGGGCGGACCCATTAGCCTTGTAAGAACTACATTTAGATTCCATACAGGGGAAGGTGGTGCCCTGGGAGGAATTACTCGTTTAAGGCCTTCCATAAAGGCTTTAATAGCAGGCACTCTGAACAGTGATAAATGCTGTCTGTTTTGTAGGTAAGCAGCAATCGCTGCTAGGTGTAGGCGTATGGATGAATATGCCAGGTTACACCTTTGAAGATGGAGTAGATAGCATATGATGTGCTGTATGGATGCATCTAAAGGGTTGATTGTATTGTTACGGCAGTAAACAACAAATCTCTTCCACTTTGCGGCATAGCATGCTCGAGTGGTAGGACGTCTGGCTTCCTTGATAATGTTCATGCAATCAGGGGGAAGGTTAAGGTACCCAAATTCTAAGATTTCAGGAGCCAGATCGCAAGGTTGAGCTGAGCTGGGTCCGGGTGCCTGATTTCTCCATGGTTCTGAGTTAGGAGGCATGGGGACAGGTGCAGTTTTTGATGTGGTACCACCGATAGCTGTAATAGTGTGGTGTACCACGGCTGCCTGGCCCATGTTGGGGCTACCAGAATGAGTGTGAGGGAGTGCTGTTGTAGCTTCCTGACCACTAATGGAATTAGCGGGAGAGGTGGAAAGGCATATGCAAATTTGCCTGACCAGTTCATCCATATCGCATTGCCTTTGGACAACGGGTGGGGTATCTGGCGGCGAAGCTTGGGCATTTTTTGTTTTGTGGGTGGCGAAGAGGTCTATCTGAGGATGCCCCCACTTGTGCAAGAATAGGCGAAGAACTTGTGGATGCAGTTCCCATTCGTGTAGTTGTTGCGTTTGTCTGCTGAGCAGATCTGCCATGGTGTTTTGTACGCCTGGAACGTGCTGTGCCAGGAGAAAGATGTTTTGAGGAATTGCCCATCTCCATATGCTCTGGGCTAAGCGGGAGAGCTGGGGAGAGTGTGTCCCCCCTCTGTTTTTGAATATAATACATTGCAGTCATATTGTCTGTGCGAATGAGGACTGCTTTGGCTGAAATCTGTTTTTGAAAGGATTTTAGGGCTAGAAAGATCGCCAAGAGCTCCAGATGGTTGATGTGGAGCGACTTTTGCTGTGGCGTCCATAGACCTTGCATTGTGAGGTGTAGGAGGTGCGCTCCCCAGCCGGAGAGCGATGCGTCTGCTGTTAGAATCACCTGAGGAACCGGGTCCAGGAACGGCCGCCCTTTGGAAAGGTTTGTGGTGTTCCACCACTGCAGAGAGTGATGGGTGCGGCCGTCCACCAACACCAGATCCGTCAGCTGTCCTTGGGCCTGGTTCCACTGTTGTGCTAGGCACTCTTGGAGTGGACGCATGTGGAGTCTTGCATGGGGCACTATGAAGATGCAAGATGCCATCATCCCTATGAGCTTCATAAACACTCTTGCTGGAAGAGAGTGCTGAGGGAGGAACGTTTGGCGCAAGGCTTGTATTCTTGCGATTCTGGCTGAGTTTGGATAGGCAATACCTTTGGAGGTGTCTATAGTGGCCCCGAGATATTGCTTTGTGTGAGATGGTATGAGGTGGGACTTTTGGTAGTTCACCGTGAAGCCTAGCTGGTGGAGCAGTTGGATGGTGCTGTTTGTATGTTGCACACATTGGTTGTAGGACGCGGCTTTTATCAGCCAGTCGTCTAAGTAAGGGAAGACGTGAATATGTTGACGTCTGAGGTGTGCTGCTAGGCATTTGGTAAACACCCGTGGTGCGGTGGTGACCCCGAAGGGGAGAACTGTGAACTGGTAATGTTGACCGTCCACCACAAACCTGAGGTACTTCCTGTGAGAAGGGTGTATTGGAATGTGAAAGTATGCGTCTTTCAGATCCAAGGTAGTGAGAAAGTCTCCTTGAGAGAGGAGCAGGAGGACTTGTTGTAGGGTGACCATGTGGAAATGGTCTGAATGTATGTATGCATTTAGAGGCCGGAGGTCCAGAATGGGCCTCAGGGTCCTGTCTTTCTTTGGTATCAGGAAATACAGAGAGTAGACCCCTAGATTTTGCTGATTGACGGGGACCTGCTCTATAGCATGTTTTTGGAGGAGGGAGAGCACCCGCTGTTTGAGCAGTGTGGAATGTTCTTGAGACATTGGACGGTGCCTTGGTGGGATATTGGGTGGGGTAGATGTTCGCTCGAGACAGTACCCTGACCGAATAATTTGGGTCACCCATTTGTCCGATGTTATGGATTCCCAGGCGTGGATAAAGTGTTGTAGTCTGCCCCCGACCGGAGTTAGATGGTCTGGGGGGAGCGGAGGGAAGTCATTGTGCGGGCGGGGTGGCAGAACGGGTGGTGTTAGTTTTGCCCCTGCCCTTATTGTTGTTGCCTCTGTATCCACCCCTTTGGTAGCCCTTTGAGAAGGTATTTTGAGGAGGGGACTTGTAGGAGGTAGAGGCGCTATCGGTGGAGTAGCCTCTGCCTGTGCTACGAAAGGATGAGCGCCGAAAGGAGCGTTTAGGGGTCTGTGATTGTAATGCCCCCATAGACTTTGCTGTGTCCGTGTCCTTTTTCATTTTTTCTAATGCTTCGTCTACCTTTGGCCCGAAGAGATTTTGTTGGTCAAAGGGGTGATTTAGTATGGATGCCTGGACTTCTGGCTTGAACCCTGAGATCCTGAGCCAGGCATGACGACGAAGCAGGACACTAGTATTTATGGCTCTAGAAGCAGTGTCCGCTGCATCGAGGGCACATTTAATGGAGGTGTTAGTAATTTGCTTTCCCTCCTGTATCAGGTCATGAGCTTTACGTTTGTGTTTTTCCGGGAGATGCTGCATAAGAGCCTTAAGCTCATCGTAGTGTGCTCTGTCATAACGCGCAAGCAGCGCTTGTGTATTCGCAATGCGCCAGATGTTCGCGGCTTGCGAGGCGGTGCGTTTACCAGACGCATCTAGAAGTTTCGATTCCTTATCTGGCGGTGGGGCCTCACCTGAGGACTGGAAGTTAGACCGCTTTCTAGCTGTGGACACAACTAGGGAATCTAAGGGAGCAGGGCCCTTAATGTATGTAGGGTCTGTGGGTGCCGCCTTGTACTTTTTTTCTATTCTAGGGTTTAAGACCCTGGCCCGGACAGGGTCTTTGAACACCTCTGCAGCATGCTTGATGACACCCTTAAGCATGGGCAAGATGGCTGTGGACTTATCCTGAATATCAAATGTATCCAGTAAGAAGTCGTCTTCCACTGGTTCACTATGCATTTCCACCCCATGGTAGTGTGCTGCTCTCTGCACTAAGTGGTGAAACCCTAGTGAGTCCTCTGGGGGAGATGGCCTGGATGGGTAGAGGTCATCCTGAGGCACATCCGGTATGTCAGGGTTTTGGTAATCTTCCCATGGGTCTGGGGTCCCCGGTGGAGTGGGGTCCATTGGGGCGTCCGCCGGGTCATAATCTGGATCCCCGTATTCCGGATCTGGGGACGGGGTCGGGGAATGATGAGGCAAGGGTGGCGGAGACCTGGGAGGGGGAGGAGGTGGAAGAGGTGGAGGAGGAGGAGGAGGAGGAGGAGGTGTAGGAGGTGGTGGGGAGGGCACTCTGAGAGGAGATGTGGCAGAGTCCTTCCGCTTGGGCGGTGGAGGAGGAGCTGGTGTGTCAAGACGTCTTTCCTTGACAGTTAAAGTCAATAGCCCAGTCTTTGGATCCTTAGATAAGGTCTTTTGATAAGGATCTGGTGTAAAAAGGTCCAGTGGCGCCGAATCGTCCGCTGGCGCCGATGTTTTCGGAGCCGAGGATTTGGGTGGTTTCTCTGCGCCATGCCTTTTTGGAACCTCCGGTTTTTTCGGCGTCGAGGTAGGCTTCGGCGCCGGAGCGTCGGTGCCGAGGGATTTGTGCTTGTGTTTTGTCGGCACCGAGAGTCCAGGTTTCGGCACCGGTGGCTTCGGGGTCGAGCTGGGCGTCACTTTCTTCGGTGCCGAACGGTGTTTATCGGCACTAGGCGTCGGCTGGCTCGAGCCCGAACTGCCGTGAGACTTGTGAGGCTTCGACACCGGGCCCGAAGGTGGGGTGATAGAAGCTGCGTGTTTGGTTTTACCCAGGCCTGCAGGCGAGGGTGTAACCTGAGTCTCTTTGGTTTTGGGCGCGGGGGTGGGAGGGGGTAGAGTACTCACGACCCTCTGCGCCGGTGTGATGTCCTCCACGTCGGAGTCGTCGGCCTCGGAAGCGCTGACGACGTCTTCCTCCTACTCGGTGTGTTGTTGCCCCGAAGCTCCGGTGTCGTCTCCGAAGATGTCCGGTGGAGCCGCGGTCGATGAGTGCGCCATGGTGCGTCGAGCTCTTCGATCCCGGATGGTCTTTTTTGATCGAAAAGACTTACAGGCGGGGCAGTCTCTAGCCTCGTGTTCTGGAGAGAGGCAAAGGTTACACACCTGATGGAGGTCGGTGTGGGGAAATTTAGACCCACATTTTGGGCACTTTTTGAACGGAGTCCTTTCCATCGGCCGGGACCGGAGTCGAGGAGGGCCCGAAGGCTGGTGCCGATGTGTGGAATGGAGAAAAGTGCCGCTTCGAGAGATGAAGATAGATGAAGAAACTCGAAGAACGAGGATTTTCCGTCGAGGCTGGAACCGTAGAAGTTCGAAGCCGGAGCACGAAGTATCACATCCGAGCCCGATGGCGGAAAAAAACAATCTGAGGATGGAGCCGAAGCCCATGCGCAGTACGGACCGAAGGAGGAGTCACCGAACTCGTGACTTCCAAAGACTGTCCAAAGAACAAAAACAAACTGCAAACATCCGGGTCCAACACCAGATGGCGATCTATGCTAAGTGTACAATCTGCAGCTCATATGCCTCGAACATCTTTTTATTGAAGAGTAACTTTGTGTGCAGACAGTTTATGACATGTGACCAGTATGTTCTACACAAATATTTTGGTTCTGCAGAAAAGGTTTCCAACAGGGCAAATATTCTGCATAGTAGATACTAAGGGCCATATTTATAGGGTTTTGGAGTAGAGCAGCGCATGAAGTCCCTTTGCTGCACTGCCCTATGTCAAAGTGAAAGGCAAGAATGCACCATATTTATCCAATACCTGCATTCCTGTCCCTTCCTTCAGCGCTGGCACCGTTTCCACAACGCAAGCACCATTGCATGATGGTGCAGGGGTGCCTATGTTGTAGGCAAGATTGTTTTGTGCAGGTAGGGGCACCTTCCTGCATGAAAACAATCCATGGAGGCGTTTACCTCCTATGTGTGATTCAGAATGAACCACACCTAGAAAGAGGAAAAAACTAGGTGAAATTAAAATATTTTTCCCCATTATGCCTGCCCTGGGGAGGCATAAGATTTTGATGCATTCCCAGGTTTACAAGTCCTTGCAAATCTGGGACAGTGTCAAAACCCATGGGAGTTGTGTGGGAACACCCACTGCAACACCCATGAAAACTCCCTTGCACAGAGTAAGGCGACCCAGCAATTTGCTCTTGTTACCCTATTCGAGATTTACAAGGCCAGTTAAAGCGACGCAATGTGGCTTTGTGTTGCTTCATAAATCAGACTCAGAGCCTAGCTACATGCATACACCATTTTGTGTAGTGCAAACATGTCACAATGCTCTCATAAATATGCCCTTAAGAATTGTAAGCATCCTTGAGTTTTTGGACGGAATCATCTCAGCATGACAATTTCTACATCACATAAAAGACTGTGTACATGAGATATTGACCTATGTACATGTGCTTCTTTTGCTTCAGAAGATGGGAAATCTGTAAGTTTTTCACCACAGTATGAAGGCTACAGGTAGTATGAATTTTAGCACCTTCAGACCTTGGTTCTTTTAATGCAATAGTGTCTGATTTGACAAGTGCAGCATAGAGTGTACACTATTCTGAGTAGATACCGACCCCACGCTGTGCACAGACTTTAATTGTGTGCAGCATTGGGTTGGCAGCAGGGCCTGGCTTGCTGGTGGTAATCAATCCCACGCAGCACACAACCTTTCGTCGTGCATGCCTTGGGGTTAGTCGCAGGACCTGTCTTGCAGCCAAGCCCTGCTTCCAACAGGCAGCCAACCACTCACTGCACACAGCACTTGGCTGCAGGCAGCAGGGTGTTGGCCACAGGGCTTGACCTGCCGACAGGCGCTGCGGCAAAACCCCCAGCAGGCTGATTAACCCCACACTGTGCTCAGCCTTTAGCACTCGCAGCATAAGGTTGGCCCTCATACCCTGGTGACCCCATTTCCTTGGGCAAAAGTTATATATTAGGGGAGAAGTGCATGCAGCACTCCTCTCTGAGCCTTAAAAGGCTCTGGTGGCCCCATCCTCCGGAGCCAAATCCAATAAAAAGGGGGTGGGGGGGCACGTTCCCCCTCCCCAAGCCCTTATAGGCCTAGGGGACCCTATCTCCTGGTGCCACATATAACAAGTATTGGCATAGCCAATAGGTCTCGCTTTTGGGACCTTATAAGTGTTTAGCCATGCAACAGTTGCATAACTAAATACTTATAAGGTCCCAAAAGCGAGACCTATTGGATATGCCAATGCTTGTTTCTGTTTATTACTGCTCTGTAGTAATGGCGGCACCCGTGCTTTAGCTTAAACATCTTAAGCTAAAGTCGGTTGCCGAGATTGCTTCCAAAGTAAAGAATTGTCTATTTCTTTACTTTTAAAGCAATCTCAGCACCCGACTTTAGCCTAAGATGTTTAAACTAAAGCACGGGTGCCACCATTACTACATAGAAGTAATAAACTGAAAAAAAGCAATGGCTCACGGAGAACATCATCGCGGCCGCGAAAGTGAAAGTGATCATGATCAAGCGCGGCGCGCGCACTCGCGCACATGCACTGTAGCTCTAGGCTAGCCATGGTAGCACTTTTTTGAGCCCTCACAAAAAGTCTCGCCAGACCAGCGCATGCGCTGGGTCAGGCGAGACCTAATAAAAAAAGGGGAGTGACTTTGCATGTCCTCCCGAGCCTTTTAGACTTCAGGGACTCCATTCCCCAGGGCAGTTCATTTTGGGATAGGCCATGCACTTCCCAAGCATTCTCAGGCATCAGGGAGCCCATCATCCAGGGCTGCCCATTTTTTTTTTTTTTTTTAGAAGGGTAGGGGGCCACACAGCTCCTGAGTGTCTATTTATGAAAAGGGAAGGGGGACACATGGTCTCCCTGCCTGGGCCATATTTGCCCCCGAGGAGCTCATC
Organism: Triturus cristatus; assembly: GCF_964204655.1. Lineage (NCBI taxonomy): Eukaryota > Metazoa > Chordata > Amphibia > Caudata > Salamandridae > Triturus > Triturus cristatus. The sequence continues at coordinate 1,003,830,815 of NC_140594.1, read as the reverse complement.
CCCTCAGGCCGTATTACATTATAATGAGGAGGGCTGATGCATGGCCCCCTCCCCAGAGTCTTATTGGGCCCAGAGGGCCACATTCCCCCCAGAAGAGTAATTAATAAAGGAACTGGGGTGTACCACACCCTCCCTGAGCCTAATGAGGCTTGTGGACCCCATCCCCCAGGGCTATATATTTTAAAGTTGAGGGGGGCCACGTGAGCCACTCCCCCCCCCCCCACCCCCCAAAGCCTCATTAGGCCCTGCGGATCATATACCCCATGGCCGTTTTTATTTAAAAGGAGAGAGGGCTGCAAGGCAGGCAGAAAACAGATCACTAGTATACTCCCAGTTGGCAGGAGCATTTTTATAGCTCCTGCCTACTGGGAGCAGCCTTTGTGTTTTCTCCCTTTTGGCAGGAGATTCAGAAATCCCCACGCCATGCAGAAGCAGACACAAGTTTCCCTGCCTGCAATGGTGTGGGCAAGGAAACTGTGTCCTGGGGGTGTGCTCCCCAGGACACAGCAAGTGAGCCAGCCCTGGGGATGGAGTCCCTGGGGCCATTAAAGGCTCAGGAAGGGGGCCACGCAGCCCTCCCTCCCTTTAGAAAATACTGTGAGCCCCGGGGGATGGCGTCTCCGTGGATAAATATGGCTCAGGGGAGGGGCAGGGTGTCACATGCATGCCCCCTCCCGATAATTAATAAATCGGGCCCCAGGAGATGGGGTCCATGTAGCCGAAAAAGGATAAGGGAGGTGGGCCATGTGCTCCATCCCCATATTTATTAAATAGGGACTCTTGCATGAGAGTCTCTCAAACTCAACCGTCCAGATGTACAAATCTGTTTTGACAAAAACTACTGAACAGAATAAAACCAAATCACACAAAAAGAAAAAAAGAAAATTGTGGACTAAGATCTAGCTTCCTTCTAAATTTGGTGAATTCTATTAAGCAGTTTTTGCTGTATCTCTGCCTAAAGAAGTTTATGGATAGGGATTTTGTGTTTGGGCCCCCACTCCTTTGTTTCCCATCTCGGTCCACGCTTGACAGATCAGCTTGAAACTTTCCATATGAAAACAAGGCAAAAAAATACCACTTTTTGGAAAGTTTCGTTGAGATTCGTCAAACTGTGCCAAAGTTATTAGTCACACTAAAAATGAATTTTCTATGGAAATGCTAAACTAACTAAACACTACCAAGTAGTGACCACCAATGGGTGATATATATTCTATTCACATGTCTTGCTGAAGTCTGTTACTTTCGCTTTTGAGGCTGTCCATGCCTTCAGATGTAGAGCCCCACCATCCAATTGGCTTAGATCAGTGTGCAGATTCCTATACTTGGGTTTCTTTTTAAATGGACATAGCCCAATTCACAGAACAGGAAGACCTGTGAGGAATCTGCGATTAGATAGCCTTTCTACCAGAAAGAATACTGAAGGTAACTTGTTCTTCTAATATAGACTTCTAACCTCAGATTCCTCCCCTCTTGAATAGATACCAGAGCAACATGTATTCGAAGGTAGTCTGTGGACTAGCTCAGACTAAAAACTCATGTAGGACTGAGCAGGAGAAATACCAATCTCGGCGAACCAGGCTGTCCAGACAATAATGTTTTTTGAACATATGGAGAGACGCCTCCATATGCACCTGAATTCTATGTGCCAGCACAGTGGTAGCAGCCTGGGGTCCGGTAGATTGAGCCCTTAAGCCTTCTGGGGGCTGTTTCATGGCAAGTGAGTAGCAAATATTGATGCGGATCACAATCCAGCACAAGATGGGGCTTTTCTGCATGGCATTGCCCTTCTTCACCCCCACACACCCCTCAAAGAGCTGATCGTCCACTTGGTGTTCTCTGGTACAATCAACATAAAACCTCAGCACTCTTGGGGTGTAGGCATTGGAATCTCTCCTCCTCTTAATACTAACATCACTCTTCATGGTCAAGAGCAGACAAGACCTGGGCCAGAGTAAACATCTTGTAGGATCCAAATTAAAATATATGATTAGCATAGTGTAACTAAAACTAGCTTATTTGATTCAGCCCCGTAATAAGGCCCTTTTAGTCTAAATTAAGTAAGTACGACGGAAAGGGCCGAAAACAGAACCACAGCCATCTTGGCCCTCAAACTCTCTCGTCATGTAGGAACTACAATCACGTGGTTCCCTGAGCCCATATTTTCCTTATTCAGCATGCACCAGTTTTAGAAGACAGGCTGAATTGTATTTACGACCGAGAAGCAAGGTCACATCTGCCAAAAGGGAGTACCAAGCAAAATTCCTTCTGAACCTGGGACGAGAAGGGAGTCACCCGGCCGACCTTCTATTCTTAAAGATAGTAGCCTTTTTTCTATCGTTGAAACTAGATATAGGATGAGCTCATTAGGAGCGCCTAGGACGGGCTGGTACTTTTCCACTTGTAAGGCTTTGTATGTTGCGCTGTAATGTATAAAAGTATGAGTTTGTCAAGGAGCCAGCAGTCTTCCTCGGCACACCTCTTGGGTGAGGATCGATGAGGCTCCTCTATGTAGAGTTTTCTGTCTGGCCAATAAACGCTTGAACCTTCTACGTTGCCAACTGCTCGTTATTTGACTTACATTGCGGGCCACTGGTAAGTGTGGCCCTTGAGACGAAAATTTGGATACAACAGTTGGCGACCACGAAGGGACCCCGTGATAGGGTCTGACCTCCCCCGTAATCGGGTGGTAGGTTCGAGGGCGTCTTGGTCGGGTGGGCGGAGAACGAGCTCGACGGTTCCACTCCGCGCGCTCGAGCGGGATGCCCTCTGCTGCTAGTCACCCTTCACCGGGGTCCTACGGGCTCAACTCAAGAAACGGACCGTGTTGGTCGAGAGGAGTTGGCAGCGAAGAACGGACATTCATACCAGGGTGCACCCGGTGAGTAGAATTTTGATTTGAAGCACTGACTATAAGCGGTGGCCGATTTGATTTTGAAGCACGCGAGGTGGAGCGTGTAGTTGTATCTGAAGCACAGGCTCTAGGGCGGTGCATTGATTTTGAGGCAGGCGCTGGAAAGCGGTGCCACTTTTGGTTTGAAGCCCGATTGGTATGGCTGGGCATTGATTTGAAAGTACGTGTACATTTGGTATGATTTGATGGGCCCTTTTTTCTGATTCGATAAACCGCGCGCGGAATATAGCCCGATTGCACCTGGGAGACTCACGACCCGAGCCTGGGTAGCCGCGAGACATATCCTCGGTGGGGCACAGACCTCCCCGGGACAGGCCTCAGTGGTGAACCAGGAAGGCAGTGGGAGGATCCATGGTGTAGTCAGGGATGTCTATTGTTGGAAATATAACGGATTAGTGAGGGACTGGCTCAACTGAGAAGGTGGAAAAGGTTGTAACCTTGTGGTTGTGGTTTATGTCATTTGTGTCTGTATTGAACCAATCACCATGCCTTGTCTTAGTAAATTGAATTGTGTCAGCTGTTGCTGTCGGACGGGCGACTCTCGGCTGGCTGAGAGACAGCCTGCCCCGCCGGAAGGCAGTCCTAGCCACTATATGTATGTGAAGCATGGAATTACCCCTTTATTGTTTTGTACTCTGTGGCATAAATATACTAAAAGTAACGAAGAATTGCAATGGCCAAAGACTGGCTCGTTTGATGAGAAAAAGATTGCTTTCTTACAGGAACAACTGTTCTCCAGACGGAGCCGCCAGGCTATGTTTGATGCCCTGGGTTCGTGGCTGAAAGAATCCAAACAGCGTCGGATAAGGGAAGAGAAGCAATCCAGGGCTAAGGCAGGACAGAACGTGACTCAGAAGGCCATAGCTTATGATAAGTCCCGAGCCGAGAAGGGAATAGACTGTATGAACCGTGAATTTCGATTGAAGGTAGATAAGAGCTATGTGACTCGACCCAATGCCGAAGATGAGATAGAAGATTTATTGGACATACGGCAACCGCCTCCTTATGTGCCTCAACGGCTGTATCCGGACGTGGCTGGAGTCTCGACTCCAGCCACGGCTGCGCCCTTAGGAACCTCGGGGGCCTCAGCCCCTCCGGCTCCCCCCAGTTCCTCTCCATTGACAGAACTCTCCCGACTGTCTACATCCGTGTCGGAGGTGATTACCATGTTACCAGCACTGTTAACTGCCGCAGCAGCTGGGACAACTCAACTGCCATCCGGGTCAATGACTTCCCCGTCTGTCCTGCCCTCCTCCTCCGCGAGTACTACGCCAGTAGCAGCTGTCGCCACTCCAACGCGTCCGGTTCCTTTGGCTGAGGGTAAAAGGTTGTTTACTCGTTCGGCCTTGGGAACCGAAGAAAAAGATACTATTGCTGTACAGGCATCCCAATGGACGCGGCAACCCATTTATTCATTATCAGACATTTGGAGCACCATGAGGGATTACGAGCCGGTAATGCAGCAGCATGCATTAGAACATATGGCGAACCGCCTTGTATCATTATGGGAGCAAGCACACACGGAGGGAAGGGCCCCGGCCATATTATACGATATCGTCACACAAGCCCATAAATCCCGCCTTACCCCAGAAGAAGTGTATGGGAATGTGCAGACCCTGGTGGCGTATAGAACCCGCTTGCAGTCAACTAATCCTACGGGGCTATCCCAGTACCCTATGCGGGAAGTACATCCCATCTACCATCCGGAAGTCACGGAAGTGGTAGACGCCCTCGGGGTAGTTACTCGTCCCAGAGTGGAGGCGCGTTTCCAGGAACAATGGGTGTATACTCCCTGGAAACGTAGTGAGGTGTTGTCACTAAAAAGTCAGTTACCAGATCCCAGGAAGAATCCCACCGCGTATTACAAAGAGCTTACTGAGGCGGCTTCCTCCGCAGTAATGACGTTGGCAGACATCGAGCTATTCTTCGCTTTACTAGTACCGGTGGACATTTGGCGCCAGGTGCATGATCAAGACCATGCAACCGAATTTGGGGGAACCTGGGAACAGCTACGGGGATGGGATAGAGATCGTAAACCAGGGAATAAGCCCCGGGCAGAAATATTGGCCCTTCCCGATAGGATAATAAATTATATGCATTCACTGATCCCTCCCCGAAAAGTGGATTGGGATAAGTTGACGGCCTGCAAGCAGAAGAAGGATGAGAGTGTATCCAATTTCTTTACGAGATTTGAGGGCGTTTTCATTGACTTCAGTGGACAGAACCTAGCCACTGAAGGGGGGGTACGGTTGTTCGTGAATCGCTTCGTGACCAATCTGCTGCCGGAAGTATCGGCTCGATTACAAGCTGCTGAAAGCACCTGGACAACCACTACCCCGTCGACAATATTGAGTATGGCTCAATATTATGAACATCGTGAGAATGAAAGCAAGGACAGCACAGAAAGGAAGTCGAAGGACTTAAAGATCACGGTCAGGGAAAGCAGTATTACAATGATGATTATGTGACAGGCGAGGGATCAGGTTATTCTCAAGCATAGGACAGCCAAAGACAGAGTCAGGGGCAGGTGTCGATTCCAATTGATTAAGCTGGACCTTATGTCCATGCACGATTACTGAACGCATCAGGTAAGTTCCTAGTTGACACAGGGGCCATGAACAGTTCTGTTTCACGTGCCCTAGTCCCGGGGGCTGCTCTGTCTGGCCAGAATAATGTGTCTGTGGGGTTTTCTGGAACTCCGGTGGTAAGCCCCATCTCACAACCGCTTCCCCTTAACCTGGGGCCGGTATCAATAGACTCACCTTTCCTTTTGACCTCCCAGTGTGGAGAGAACCTTCTAGGCATGGACCTATTGAAAAGATTGCATGCTCACATCTATTGTTCCCCGGAGGGGGTTTACCTGACCATAAAAGACCCTTCTCCCCTCTCCGCGCAATGCTGATCTAAAACAGAATCTCTACCACCAGAACTGGCGTGCATTCCGGAAACCCTCTGGGCGACCGGAGACACGGACGTGGGCCATTTACAAATTCCCCCAGTATCGATTACTTGAAAACAGAAAGCCCAGTTGCCGAAGATCCCCCAATATAAAATTGCCCCTGCTGGGGAACGAGCTCTAATGGCTATCATTCATGATCTGATAAAAACCGGAGTAGTGGAAGAAACAGCCTCTAACACGTGTAATAGCCCTATTCTTCCGATTCTTAAACGAGCCCCGACACAACAGACTCCTGATTATGCTGATACCTATCGATTTGTGATTGACCTCCGAGAAATCAATAAGATCGTGGTACCCCAGTACCCTGTGGTACCTGATATTAATTCCATCCGGACGATGATTCCTCCAACGGCACAATTTTTCTCAGTCATAGATTTAAAGGACGCCTTCTTTAGTATCCCCATACATCCAGATAGCCGCTATCTTTTCGGCTTCTCATTGGGGGGCCGTAGCTTCAGATTCTGTCTCGCCCCCCAGGGATTTACAGAAAGCCCCAGTATCTATAGTCAGGCACTGAAAAGGATACTGGACACCTTGAGCTTGCCGCCAGGTAATGTATTACTCCAGTATGTTGATGATCTCCTGGTGGCCTCTGACACTGAGGAGGGCTGCCGGACGGCAACAGTGGATTTACTACAGCATCTGGCAAAACATGGTAATAAGGTATCACTGTCAAAGTTCCAATATTGTCGACCGGAGGTGACCTATCTCGGTCATCTCCTGTCGAAGGAGGGAAGGCGATTGACCTCGGAGCGTATTGCATCCATTACTAACATGTCTGTTCCTCGCACGCAATGTGATGTCCGTGCTTTGCTTGGCATAACCTCTTACTGTCGCCAGTGGATCCCTAACTACTCTCTCATCACTAAACCTTTCTTGTATTTAATCACCAAAGGCGTGCATGAACCCCTACCCTGGACTGATGAGTGTCAAATGGCTTTTCTTTCTCTAAAGGCTGCTTTATGTTCTGCTCCTGTGCTTGGCACCCCAGACTACCGGAAGCCTTTTGTGCTCTACGTGCATGAGGTGGACGGTTGTTCGCTTTCAGTGTTAACACAGGACTTTGGAGGTAAGCAAAGACCCTGTGCATATTTTTCAGCGGTTTTGGACAACGTCGCCAGAGCACTTCCCAGCTGCCTGAGAGCCACGGCCGCTGTAGCAGTGGCGATCAGGCAATCAGAAGGGCTAGTCCTAAATACGGATCTCACAGTGATGGTACCACACGCTGTGGACGTATTGTTAAACAGGACACAGACGCAGCACTTAACCAGTGCGCGTCTTACGGGGTACGAATTGACCCTGTTTGCACCTCACATAACAATTAAGAGATGCGTCACTCTGAATCCCGCCACGTTGCTACCCCTCCCCTCAGGAGAAAGTGGCCAGGATGTACATGATTGCATATTTCGGACTGAAGAAGAAACAAAGGGCCGGATAGATCTAACAGACACCCCCTTACCGGAACCCCAAGGAGAATTGTATGTTGATGGCTCATGTTTTAGATTGCCCAACGGTACTACGGTTGCGGCTTATGCAATTACCACCTTACAGACCGTGGTCGAGGCGGCCAAAGTACCATATCTTTCCGCCCAAGCTGCCGAATTAATTGCACTACTAAGAGCGTGTGAGTTGGGTAAGGGATTGAGGTTAAACGTCTACACCGACAGCCAATACGCTTTCGGTGTAGTCCATAGTTTTGGGAGGTTATGGGCAGAACGAGGGTTTCTTACATCCCATGGTGAAAAGATAAAGAATGGACAATTGGTCGAACGACTGCTGGCTGCATTACCTTTGCCAGAAGCCCTCGCCATTGTAAAATGTAGTGCCCATAAGGCTGTAACTAATGATGTTGGGAGGGGTAATGCTTTTGCAGACAAGATTGCTAAGGAAACTGCCCAGTCCGATACCCCCTCCATGTTTGTGGTTAGTCAGTGCAGAAGGATGGTAGAAGCAGACATTTTTCGAAACACTGTAGAATTGCAACAGGAGGCCACCCCAGAGGAACTGCAGTATTGGCAGGAGCAGGTGGGGCGGTTAGACGAGAATGGGTGTTGGACGGACCTGTCAGAAAAATGCAGATGGCTACTACCGAATGCATTTGTGAATGCGGTGGTGGCCATGGCACATGGTCCCGCCCACGTCGGGGTCCGAGGCATGTGTGCAATGTTGGACCCTGTATGGTACAACATCAATATCCAAAAAACGGCTAGAAATCTGGTCCAGCATTGTATGGTTTGCCTTCAGCATAACCCGGGGGGTGGTACCCCTGTTTTGTCAGGAAGTTTTGCCCCACCCACCTTGCCTTTCGAGGTACTCCAAATGGATTATATACAGCTGGAATGGGTTAACAACCTCAAATATGTTCTGGTGGTAATCTGTACCTTCAGTAAATGGGTGGAAGCGTACCCCACTAGAGAAAACACAGCTATAGCAACTGCTAGAGCCTTAATAAAGGAGTTCTTTCCCCGATATGGGTTACCACGAGTAATCTGGAGTGATAATGGGACACACTTTAATGCCAATTTAGTTCAGCATGTATGTAAAGGTTTGTCAATACGACAGAAGTTCCACGCCGCACGGCACCCTCAATCAGCAGGCCTAGTTGAGCAATATAATGGGATCCTGAAGCTAAAATTGGCCAAACTACAGGACACGACTGGCCTGAAATGGCCTGATCTTCTACCATTGGCCCTGTTGTCTGTAAGAACGACCCATCACTCTCGGAGTGGGATTTCCCCTTACGAGGTGGTTTTTGGGAGACCGGCCAATGTATGGGGGGTGCCTCGGCCCAAGTCATTTAGGGATATTGAGTATCCTATGTTAGCCGACTATCTCTATGCGTTAACTAAAGATCTCCGTTCTATCCACCAACAGATTTCAGCAGTACTGCAGCCTCTGCCGGAGAGCCCCGGACACAGCATCGAACCAGGTCAGTGGGTCCTAATTCGGAACTACCAGCGGAAGTCGAGCCTGGAACCCCGCTGGACTCGGCCACATCAAGTGCTTCTAGCCACAAGGACGGCGGTAAAGGTCGAAGGGAGACAGCATTGGATTCATGTTTCCCATCTGAAGCGTGTCCCGCTTCCCTTGACCGAGGATTGCCAAGACCAGGAGGAGAACGAACAGCACAGAGGTGAGCACGACACCGAAGAGCCGCCCTCCCCCGAAGCCCACGGAGAAACGGAAGGGCAGGGAGAGAGGGCCACGAGTTCGGGGTCAGCTGCGGCAGATAAGGCCCTGCCTGGGGGCCAAACGCGTGACCAGGAGGGCCACACACCGTGTTCCTTATCTGATCCCACTGTGCCCATCTTGTTCATGAATCCTGAAACCCCTGGTCACACTCGATACCACCTGCGGCCCCGCAAACGGAATGAGATCCCCCGGTCCGGCTTACAATAAAAGGTGAAGTCTAAGCTAAGGGACCTAGGGGGATCATATAAACACTGGACTGAACTTGTGGAGGGCGTGGAACTTTAAGTGATAGCCCTGTTCAGAAAGAAGATAGAGACACTGATAGCAAAGGGGGCCCAGGTAACCTTCCTCTTCGACCAGAGTTGCGTCAAGTGCAGCTCCTACGAGAGAAGTCTTTGCACCCTTGATTTTTATGTTCTTTTTCTTTTTATTTCTACTCTTTGGAATGCTAAGAGTCTGCCTGTGAGGCTCTAACACGGACACAGGAAAGAAGCACCCTCCGGCAGATTGGACTGCTTGTAAACTTTTTTTTGTTTCCCGAGCTTAGAACTGGACTGTTAGTGAGAATGTATCCCTTTGCTCGTTTCGCCCTTGAAGAAGAACGTCCCATAATCCCTCGCCCTAGATATGCATATTTACCAATGTTTTCCACACGGAGTTTGCGTGCTAAAATTGGGTTTATTTCTATAATAGCCGTGTCATTTCTATTATGTTTAGGATTGTTCATTTATCTAGAATTCCGCCACCCAGTCCATACCCTGGTGTTAACTACCCCCACTCCTCAGGAACACCATTTTCAGACTTTGGCCCCTCACAAAGAAAGGCATCGCCAGACTTACGTACATAATGCCTTTATAGAGATGTTGCATCAAACCCACAGTTCCACGAATGTCACCGATTGCTGGGTATGTGGCCTCCTCCCTTCAGTAATGCATAAACATGATTTGTTCATTTCAATGCCGTTGTCACATTTAGGGAGCTGTGAAGCTTGGTTTAGATTGTTGTCCATGATATACGAGCATTATACTGTAGACACACACAGATTCTCGGAGAAAGATTATGACTTAATCTTGGCCTACATAGAGAGGCATCAGGGATTCACTCCCAATGCAGAAGGTACTGACGGCACTTTAGATCCAACAGCCTGCATGAATGTGTACATGGACCATGAGAATGATACTTGGCTAAGGGATGAGATATTAGATTTTGTATCCTTCAATTTCACCGAATACTTCAGATATTTTCAGGAACGCAATGTCTCAGAAGACAAGATTATACCAGTCCCTGTATTAAATAAGTAATCTTCCTTTTGTGTCCAGGGTTCCGGCCACTTGTTCGTAGGATTTAGCAGATGTAATTACACTCATCGATTACAGACTTTTAGTAGTCCGCCAATATTGACTCCCCCGAACATATATTTCGTATGTGGGGAAAATGCTTACACCTGGCTTCCCAGGGGATGGTCGGGCAGGTGTTATCTGTCCTTCCTCTATCCTCCTGTTTATATTGCCCCATCAGATTATCATAAATCTCATTCACTGAATAAAAGAAGTCTGTTATCCACATCCATTGATAATGATGTCACTGATTAAACAGATACCCCGGCCCAACATTTCGTAGACATTATGAAAGGGGTCCTACCTATATGGGGCCCTATCCTCACTAGTAAGGAAATTAGGAGGCTGTCCAGGGTGGTGGAAGGAGTAGTCAATACCACTGCCGGGATATTGACTAATATCACTGTTGAGCTTCAGGCGACCCGGCTTGTGACCCTTCAAAATCGTCTTGTTCTAGATGTCATATTGGCCGATCGCGGAGGAGCATGCCGGGTGATCGGGAGCTCCTGTTGTGTATATATACCTGACTCCGCCCCTTCGGTTCATTTAGCTATTCAGAAACTCCGACTGGCATCAGAAATCCATACGGAGACTGGTACCTGGTCCCTGTCAACTTGGTTCTGGGACCTTCTGACCACTTGGGGATGGAAACTATTCATGGTCCTGTTGGGTATCGTGGGTTTCCTTTTTACCTGCTGTATTTGTATCCAGTGCGGCCCTGCCTGTTGTTCTTATTGTGCCACCCAATTTCGCTCTGCACTACCTAAGTCCCCACCTACCCAAGCTCATGCCCAGATGACCCAGAAAGAAATTCACGACCTAATGCAGATAGATGAGGGCATTTTTGAGGAGTAGACATATTTGTTTTTATTTTATTTTAGCTACACTATGCTAAAAGGGCCGTTCTGTAGGATCCAAATTAAAATATATGATTAGCATAGTGTAACTAAAACTAGCTTATTTGATTCAGCCCCGTAATAAGGCCCTTTTAGTCTAAATTAAGTAAGTACGACGGAAAGGGCCGAAAACAGAACCACAGCCATCTTGGCCCTCAAACTCTCTCGTCATGTAGGAACTACAATCACGTGGTTCCCTGAGCCCATATTTTCCTTATTCAGCATGCACCAGTTTTAGAAGACAGGCTGAATTGTATTTACGACCGAGAAGCAATGTCACATCTGCCAAAAGGGAGTACCAAGCAAAATTCCTTCTGAACCTGGGACGAGAAGGGAGTCACCCGGCCGACCTTCTATTCTTAAAGATAGTAGCCTTTTTTGTATCGTTGAAACTAGATATAGGATGAGCTCATTAGGAGCGCCTAGGACGGGCTGGTACTTTTCCACTTGTAAGGCTTTGTATGTTGCGCTGTAATGTATAAAAGTATGAGTTTGTCAAGGAGCCAGCAGTCTTCCTCGGCACACCTCTTGGGTGAGGATCGATGAGGCTCCTCTACGTAGAGTTTTCTGTCTGGCCAATAAACGCTTGAACCTTCTACGTTGCCAACTGCTCGTTATTTGACTTACATTGCGGGCCACTGGTAAGTGTGGCCCTTGAGACGAAAATTTGGATACAACAATCTTCAACTTGTCTTTCCTAAGGAAGGAAGGCATTGAGAGGGCACAGATCTTAAAATAGGAAAGAGGTCTCCATCCTTCTCTGGCATCAGGAGGCAATGGGGTTAACAACCACTGCCCACTTCTGATCCAAGATCTTTGGTTAGCCCCTTCGGCAAAAGAGCTTACACTTTCTCTTGGAAGATGGACAGATGGTCCTCAGTCAGTTGATCCGGGATGGTGGAAGGTTCAGCAGAGCAGCCAGGAAGGGGAAAGTGTACCCCTTCGGGAAAACTTCCAGGATCCACCTATCCAATGCACTGACCTTCCAGCCTGGGGAAAAATTTTGAATCCTGCCTCCAACCTGGTGGCCGTGCTAGACTAATAAAACGTTAGAGGTGTTTCTGCAGCTTGGCCCTTACGATATGGATTGCCTGGTACACTGTCTGACACAAAACGTCCGGGAACACTGCAGAGGCCGAAGAGGTTGTGTATATTGGTACGCCTGCCAGAGCACTGGAAAGCGCAGATGTTGGCATGGTGAAGTAGACCAGGCCAAGAAGCGAGCTGTAGCCCTGCTCTCATGAGCGGAGTCTGTTTTGTCCCTGAAAAGGCGAGTCCAATCAAATGACAAGTCCATAAGGGATGACTGAACATCCCTGGAGAAACCTGTAGATCCCCACCAGGCGTAGCAGCGGTTAGAGATGCCAGCGTCAATGGCTAGCCCAATAGAATGTGTGTTATCCCGGCACCAATGAAGGGGAAATTTAGGGGCATCACAGCCACCCTGTATGGCCTGGGTCAACATAGTGCAAAGGTTTTCTGGGACACCTGGAAGAACTTGAGCTAAAGAATCCCTGACAGGGTGTAGTAGCTGCCTAAAAGGCAACTGGCATTGTCTGACCGGAGAGCCAATTTTCGTGCAAGAAATGACCCTCTTCCAAACAGTATGCACAATCTTAGATTCCATATCTAGGGGAGTAGTTGAGGCATTCTGGTTTGTCCAACTGGTGGAAGCTTGCACCACGAAGCCCTCAGGAGAAGTGCGTGGAGTCAAAAAAGCAGGGTCACCAGAGGCAGGGTTATGGCGCTGCACAATCTGGCAATTCACTGGGGGAATCAGAGCAAGGCTTGGCACAGGCCCCTAAAAGGGCGTTGGTTGGTGCTTCATTAAACAACAACAGGGGCTCTATATTGGTGTACCCTTGTTGTAGGACTTCAGTTAGAATACTGGTTTTGACCTTAATTTCACAGCAAAGGTTGTGGTTCAAAGCCACAGAGTGGCCTCAGTGGAGTTTGGAGCAGACGCAACTTTTGGAAAGCACAATAGATTCTACCTTGTCCTCCATCTATGGAGTCGGTGTAGATCTTCCAGGACCACGTGTGGAATGTGGGGACAGAAAAGGTGGTTTTGAGGTCCTGCCACTTTCAGAGGGTCCAACTGGCACAGAGGGTGAACTTGCTAGTGGTATCATAGATGGAGGTTCTTTAAGCTCCATGGGGCCTGCTGGCGCACGAGAGGGAGTCAGAAGGGTTCCAAATATATGCAACATGGCTGTGCAGAACTCTTAAATCTGCTTCGGTGTCACAAAACTCTGGTTGTGCTGGGACAAGTTGTGGGATTGGCTTCAATGTCGACTGACTTCAGGAGTGAGATTGAGAGCCAAAAGAGCTTACACTTTATCTTGTAAGATGGACAAATGGATGAGTGGCAGGAAGAGGCAGAGTCCCACTTGGATTTTTTATGGGTTTTTTCAACTTACCTTACAATTTGGAGCACCATGACGATTGACCCCAGGACCACCTTCTGTACCGGGAAAAGGACCGAGACCGACATTTCGGCTTAGACCAGTCTAGCCTCAGCATCTTCTGCTTGCAACAGTCCTTACTTGGTTTAAACACTGTCGCTATGGGAAGTGACATTTCTTCTGCACTCTGCAAAATGGAAGCAAACGGGTCTCTGAAGAGACCAGTGGTAGCTCTGGATCTATGTCAGAAAGGAACAAGCATCAGCGTGCAGGAGTGATGCTTATATTGGCTGCACACGTCATTTCCAGAGCAGAACAGTGTCAATGCGGAGCTGCATGGTGGCATCTAGCATAGTGAAGAGGTACTGCTAAAAAGTTTCCAGATCCAGTCGGATGTCTGGGATGTATTCAAAAGGTGAAGAAACTGAGGTTAGGTTAGGAAATTGACACAGAATTACTGATTTCCCATGTAATTTCACAGGGGGTTCTAAAGGTTCATCTTGGAATATCTGTTAATTCCACACCCTTTGACTTAACTGAACCCCTGGTATGGTTAAGTTTGGGGTGAGGAATTAATACAACCATGTCCAGGGAACTGGTAATAAGGCCCTTTGTGGTTTATACTCTTTTCTGGAGTGAACTGGTTGGCCCTCTTCCAACAAGTACAAATATTGGTACATCTCTGGAATGACACAATCATCATGAATAGATGTATAGTTTGAACTGCAATTCTTCTGTAATTCATTAAATCCTCATTAACAGTTTTTGACTTTTAAATGGACCAACACAAAAACAGAATTGCAAGCCTGCAAATTAATCTAAAACGTTTTACAGGCATGTTCTTGTCTTTACATTGATTGCATTAATAAGAATGCCTTATAAGTTTTACTGACTTTTGGCCATTTTCTTTTAATGGCTACTGGTCCATCGTTTTATCCATTCTCCGTGTTAGATATTTTTGAGCCCCATCAGTCACTGTTTCTGGGGAGCCGTAAATGTGTCTAGAGAGTGTTGGTATTCTGCAATGACTGGTCTCCTTATTCAGGCAATTGTCTACATTAATAAATAGTAGCAGAATTCTACGGGAAGTGTAACTGTAACTTTAGCTTCAGTATATCAACTGCTAACAGTGGATTCCTCACGATGGAACCAAGGACCCGACACAATTATGTATTTTGTATTCAAAATCCTTGTGATAGCCTAAACACGATACCCTTTACTAGATTTAATCTTTCCTTTGCAATGTTGAAAGATGCTGTGAATGCTTTTGGGATGGATCTTGTTGACCCTTCATGAACAGTAGTCCATTCTGAAAAACCCAAGAAGGGGGGGGGGGGGGGGGGGGGAGGGTTATAGTGTGCAGATCATAGAGATGCATATGACAGAGGGAGTGAATGTAGGCCCATATGGGGACAAATCAAGAGAGTGGATGTACATGTAAGGCAGAAATTCAGAAGCAGGCTAAAACACCCTCATTCAACAGACATGAGCATGAAGACGACAACACACAAACTCGCTAGGCTGTACCTACTTAAAAATATCAGATCAACATTGCACCCTATTTTCCAAGAGTTGACACGAACCAACACCTCCACTCACCTGCATGTCCCCAAATCGAATAAAGAGTCAACTGCCTATCTGACATCAACTCCACACAGTGGATGTGCTCACCCCCACTCTCACTACAATAATGAACAAATGACTACTAACTGGAAAGGTTCAGTCTTCATTAAAACATTACATGTTGCCCACACTCTAAAACAAACACCTGCTTTAACCCATCAGAGCCTAATACATTTGTGAATTTTTACGGTAATGGAAAATTGATCACTATTCACCTCCATACCTCCGAGACAAACAAAATACTACAACAAACCATTTTGATTTCCTTCCAAAACACAGATCTGCAAATGCCCTAATCAATATGGGATGACATCCTTGAAATGGATGGCCAAAGATCACATTCCATGCTGATCCTACTCATTCTGCTTCCAACCTCAAATCCATGCATTTCTGCTTTACCACCTACCATCAGCCACTGTTGTCCTCAAATAGTCACTGAAGTGATTTAAGTCCTATTATGAAGAATGGTCAGAAGTAGTAAAATAAGACTAGGTGACTTCTCATCCTATCCTCATCAGTTACCTTTGGCGTATACGTACCCTGGTGTAGCCCACCCATAATGTTTAGTCTATGTTAAGCCTCCAATGCATCTCCTGAGATCTCCAAAACCACCTATTTCACTCATACACAGACAACATGCAAATCTACATGAAAGTCATTGGTTAAGAGGAAAAATGTACAGACACCTCAAATTGCCTAAAGGAAAATTAAACCTGGATCAGCTTGAACCTCAATGGCTGCGAGAAATGACAGCAAGCGTAGTACTAGGCCCACACCACCCCTAAGAAAAATGAACCCATTTGCTCCATCAACAACCCCCCCAAACATTTCTTCAAATAAATGATCCCAAATAACATTCTAAATGGAAGCCTGCTTCACCCACAATTTTCCCTCTTTTAAGTGACTCAAACTAATTCAATTAGGCATGCTGCAAGGTATTAGATGTACAAATAAACCAATAAACATTACTGAATGACACTGCCACGAAAGTATTAACACAACAGAAATGTGTGCACTGTAGACTACAGCACATGGGAGGAATCAGTATGCCTTAGACCTTATTTAATAACTACCACTATTTTCTTGTTTATTAGGCAAGGAGGCACCATTTTAAAATTTAAGGTATCTGAATAGGTTACATGGAAGGAACATTTATGTTTAAAAAATATTTATTTTTTAATCCCACAATAACATTTTCGTTTAGAGTAAGAAGCATGAAAAATGAAAATTTAGACGTAGCTTTCTCTTGGTAGTCCTTTATTTTGTGTACTTACTCCTCCCACAGTAATGTACTGAAATGCATAACAGTTACATTGTACAAAGCATTTAAAGAAAGTACCTCAACTGCCGATTATTTCAAAATCAAATTACAAACAGAAGAAAATTAATCTGGTCCCTTACTGAAGGGCAAAATAAATGAACACAGTCATCTTTTTCAACATAAGTTTGGAACACTTAATTTTACAAATAGGATTAACATGAACATAACATCACACAAGCTTGCAGACAATCAGCATAAAATATTGGGTACAGTTTTAATCATAAGAATCATGCTTCCATGAGGAAATTATAACTGTTTATACAATCAAATGATTTATTTGGCTTACAAAAATCCAACTCATTGATTTTTTAGATTTTTTATTTTGTTGCAAAAAAAAATGGGAATGTAAGAAAATTTGAACACAATTTAGCACTTACATACACAGATCAGTTTCCATTCATCTTTGAATTCTGTGGGTGCCTAAGATGTGTTCTAGTGTAGGACTAGAATAGTGCTATTTGAAATCAACATTAGCTGCTCGACAGCAAATAAATACAAAGTACACAAACAAAAAAAGAAAGAAAAGACATGATTGTCTAAAATTAAAATGTCAGTACATTGATTTGGCAAACATTTAACAAGAAGACAAATTAGTGGTACTAGTGACAAGGACGGTCTTGAAACAGAATTCCATGAATGTCAACCTCTTTGAGAACTGAACCTTGGATCATTCTTCATATATACACAGTACAAGTTAATGATTTGTTTGTTCACCTCCACAGAGCGGTCAAGAAGATATTATTAAGGATGTGTCTTTCCCATTGTTGGCTTCCGCTTCCAAGTCAACTGAGAATGTCTATACAATGCTTTCAGTCTTCAATGGGTTATACATCACGTTGCAAAAAAGAAAATTCTTCCAAGGCAGCTATTGTTCTTAATCCTGTGCATGAAATTATGGAGTACAAAAACTGTATTCATGTCAATGTGTGCTAAAAGAGTTCATTAATGGAAACTTCAAACCTCCACACCGGATAAACTGGAAGACATGTTTTGCCCAACATGGTCAAGATCGCCATGGAGACGTGTCTCAGTTGCACTGACCTTCCAGAAACCAGCAGCCGCCTTAGCTGTGCAAAACAAAACAATGAGCATAAATAGTGTCTTCTTTTTAATTAATCAGTTTAAGGTCACCAGACGTTCGTGAGAGACCCTGCAGATTTATAAGGCATTCTGCTCAGCAGTCTTTTAAATAGTCCTATAAGAAAAGAGCCATGCTACGGGTTGGACTTGGTCCCATTCTGGGTGGATCTCACAATGTCATACGTGGCTTACTGACTGGATAGCACTGGATTCTGCAGCGGCTCGTGCCATGGTGTGCCACATGTTGGTAGAATTGTGTGACACAGAATGAAGAGATTCCTTCTCAGAGAGAGAGAGCATCATAGCATATGCCTGTAGGAAAAAAAGTTTAAAAAAATTATTAGTGTGTACGTTTCCTCGTTCATTATTTTAATAAATAGCCAACTTTTTGAAATCGTCCGAATCATGAGTTAAATCAATTTCTTTACTTTCTTGCATGACCATGGAAATAAACTGAATTAAAGGATTCTCTTCATTTAATCCCAAGAGGAATTTATCTATATAGATTTCATGGCATATTTTGTAGCTGTTGTGCCCCCTTTGTGATCTCCTAAAAGATTTAAAAATTTTATTTTAAATTAACTATTAATGTAAGATACAGGTGTACACCTTCCAGTGACATAGTGGAGCATTCTCTTAAGCAGCTTGAGTAGGGGCTGAGACTGGGCTTGTGTACTTCTCCCAATAAAACAATTTGCTTATGGGCTCTACTCTGCAGAAAAAAGTGGTCCTAAATAATAATGTTAGAAAATACCATGACAGATGGGTGGGGGAGTTGGACGTAAATGTACAGGGAAGGAAAAAGAGAAATTAAGAAAATAGGTGAAAAAACAGACATAGGGACAAATGAAGTGGAAGTGGGGTGAAAAGATAAGAAAGATGTGCAGATAGAAAGACGGAAGAAAAAATGGGACTTGAAAGGAAGGGCGAAAAATGAAAACATGAAGGAAATAAGGAAGAAAAGGTAAAAATCGGATGAATGGTGAAAAGGTGAAAGAATGGATGGTTGAAAGATTGAACGGTTGGAGGTAGAGTGGAAGGATGTATCGTGGAGAGGGGGCGAGGGTGAATGATACATTTATGGGTGGAACATAGATTATATATTGAAGACTGCAAGAATCATTGGATATGTGCATGAAGGAAGATGAAAGGGTGAAGTAAATTCTCCTAAGCAGGGTCTGGTTTGCTTGCTGCAGGTGCTCGGTGAGGTTTTAGTGGAAGTATTTTAATTTTCTTGCTACTCTGTTGCTTCCCTCGAGTGCATCTTGATTCAAATCATTTAAATGGACAAACTTGTTCTGCCTAAAAGAAGCTATGAAACTTACTTGAGATGTTACAGAATAACTGTGGCCTCAAACTGAATCGGATGCTTAATCTGATGTATGAATCTCCATTCATCTACAGATGGCAAATATGGCACCCACAGTTTCATTGGAAATTATTGTTATGACAGTTAACCCCACCAAAGAACCGAGAACAGCGAAACGGGACAGCAAACAGTTGGAGAGAAGATGGTGCACCAGCAAGGACACCTCCAAGAGAGCAGCCTACAAGCCCTCCCTCAACCACCGCCTGCAAAATCAACAGACAGCCCTTGCTGCATGCACGGAAATCAGCGCAAACACCACCAAAGAACTTTTCAACATCATTAAGGAATTCTCCAACCCGGCTGCCAGTGAAAACATCATACCCTCACAGAAGCTGTGCGACAACCTGAGCCTACTTCTTTCACAACAAGATCGTAGAAACTTCTAACCCCAACCACACCTATGGACTACCTCAACAGATACACCACCAACATGAACCACACACTGACCCACCTGGAACATCCCCTCCACCGAGGACACCATCTCCACCATGAAATCCATAAACTCAGGATCTCACACAGACCAATGCCTGCACCACATAATCAACCTCGGAAACCAAAGGATCTGCCACCCTACTCAACACCTCTATCATCCCCGCAACATTTTCCGATGCATGGAAACACGCCAAAGTCAGACCACTACTCAAAAAAACCTCAGTTGACCCCAGCAAATTCAGAAAGTTCCAGCCAATCTCCTTGCTACCATTCTCAGCGATGGCATTGGAAAAGATAATCTATAATCAACTCATGACACCTGGAGCAGAATCAGCTTATCAACGCCTCCCACTCCGGCTTCCACAGCAATCACAGCACTGAAACCACCCTGATCGCAGCCACCTACAACATACCAACCCTCTTTGCCCGAGAAGAAACAGCAGCTTTGATCCTTCGACCCCTCTGCAGCCTTCGACACCAAATCCCACCACATTCTGATCAAAAGTCTCCACCAGAGCGGCATCCAAGTGAAAATGCTCACATGGATCACATGCTTCCTCACCAGAAGAACCCAGAGGATCCACCTTCCACCTCTAAACCCAAGGAGATCACCTGTGGTGTCCCCCAGGGCACATCGCTCAGCCCCACACTTTTCAACTCCTATATGACCCCGATGGCCAACATTGTCAGATCCCATGGTCTCAAAGTATTCTATGCAGGCGACACCCAACTCATCCTCTTACTCACCAACGACCACACCACCACTAACTTCCACAGATGCATGACACACATTGCTGACTGGATGAAGAACAACTGTCTGCAGCTGAACACAGACAAGATGGAAATACTGTTCTTTGGCAACTGCACCAACACATGGAACGACTCCTAGTGTCCATCAGACCTAGGACCCGCTCCTACTCACTCCGACCCCACCAGAAACCTCAGAATCATCACTGACAACAAGCTCACCATAAAATCATAGATCAATGCTGTCTCCTATGCCTGCTTTCTCACTCTGTGCATGCTACGCAAGATCTTCACGTGGCTACCCCTACACACGAGACCCACTGTGACACAGACCCACATCACCAGCTGGCTGGACTATGGCAACGTCCTCTACATAGGAATCGCCACACACCTTCTACAGAACCTTCCAGCCACACAGAACACAGCAGGCAGATTCATCCTCAGCCTTCCCCAATGAACCTACATCACACCACACCTCAGGCAACTCCACTAACTCCCTGTAGAGAACAGACACCAATTCAAGCTGCTGACCCACGCACAGAAGGCTCGATACAACCAAGGACCGGCAAACATTAACCACCACCTGAACTTCCACCAACCATCGAGAATACTGTGCACCACCTCCCTTTCACTTGCCCATACTCCCCACATCTACCGAAGCAGAGGTTGAGGAAACTCCTTCTTCCATATTGCTGCAAAGACCTGGAACATCACCTCTCTTCCATAATTCCAAATGTCTTTCAAGACCTGGCTGTTCAAATAAGCTTCCGGGACCTGCAAGCGCCTGGATACCCTATCGGGTAATAAGCACGCTTTATAAATCCTGGTTGATTTCCTCATTTATTTTTCATATTGTGTTTTTATGTCTGTAGACTGTTCCACAATTTGAAAATAA
This sequence comes from Triturus cristatus, assembly GCF_964204655.1. Lineage (NCBI taxonomy): Eukaryota > Metazoa > Chordata > Amphibia > Caudata > Salamandridae > Triturus > Triturus cristatus. The sequence continues at coordinate 1,003,809,648 of NC_140594.1, read as the reverse complement.
AAATACATTTTCAAACATATTAAAAATGCTTATAATAAATAACACTGTCAGAAATAGGTTGAAAATGGGAACATAAAAAAAGCTTTTTCATATTAGATGAATTCATATGGATTCCAACATTTTCTTGTTAAAAGGAGTTGACAGTAGAAATATAGAAATGGATGGTGTGACAGTAACTATCATCAATTCACTCTAAAAAGGAAAAAAGAAGAAAAAAGATCTGTACTAGTTAAAATCAAGGAGGCAGATTTTTATGGATACTCATCTTTTACTATTACACCGGAGAGTGAAATGTTAGTGAATGCTGTACTGACGTTTCATTTAAAGTACAAATGTAAATAGTAATACTATATTAGTTTTTTGTTTTTTGTAAAGAGGACTCAACTTTTGATCACTATCAGAATATTCTTTTACAACAATCCTTACTGCAGGCAAAAAGACAAAACGTCTTAATCGTCACATTCCTACACACTCACCATTACCTGCGACTTAGATTTCCTGTACAATGGTTGCTTTAAATCCTCCTGCAGGTGAGAAGACGTATATGCAGCCAACTCAGAATCACTGAATTGATTTTCTTCAAAGTTCCGCATTTTGAGACTGTCTGTGAAGTGCCTTATGTGGTCCAGGGCAGAAAGTCCAGATTTGAAATCCTCATCTTTATACCTAATATAACCAAAGCAGATAGTGGAATTTTAAATAACCAACACATTATGTAGCAGATGCTTGATTTTACTCATGCTTTCTCACAATCTAAAAAGAATACACTCTACGCTTTCATCTCGAGCATTCAGTGAATAATAGCATAAAAAACAAATATATATAAATATATATATCCATCCTACACTCTTCCGAAGGAAAAAAACTGGGTTGCACTCACAAGCTGGTTCGATTTCCTTTTAATTTTCAATAGTCATAATTCATTCAATTCGAATACGACAAACCAACGCGTTTCGGTCTCGATGAGACCTTGTTCGCGGTTATATACATGTAAAAAATCACAAATATTGAAAAAATATAGAGACTCTTTAGGAATAGTGGCTCAGATACTAAAGACCTTTTACATAACACAATCCAATACATCTTTTACATAATAAAATGGAATTCAGTGGCAGCTGTTTTAATAGTGAATTAAAAGACACACAATTGATGGACGGAATGCAAAACAAATCAAAACATTCACCCCCAGTCAAGAGATCTGGGTTTAATCCATCATTCTTTCGCTCACCATGCCCCGCCAGTTTAGACCTGGCCATATGCAAATCAGTCTAGACCCTGTGCCTCATGGGAACATTCCAGCCGGAACTGCCAAGCCAGGTCGTACCTGGACCGGAAAAAAGCATCCTAGGACCGGTTTCGGGGTTTCACCCCTCTTCAGCCAGGATAGCTTGATTCCAGTGACACAGTGAGCCAGGGACCCACGTCTGGGTATAACTGGCGCACTTAGGGCGAGAAAGCAAAAGAGACACAGTGGGACGGGTATGCTCAGACGCGAGTCCCGTGCTCTCCATGCCACTGGAATCAAGCTGTCCTGGCTGAAGAGGGGAGAAACCCCGTAACCGGTCCTAGGATGCTTGTTTCCAGTCCAGGGAGGACCTGGCCTGGTAGTTCAGGCTCGACTGTTCCCATTGGGCACAGGGTTAAGACTGATTTCCATATGGCTGGGTCCAAACTGGAATGGCATGGTGAGCAAAAAAACGATGGATTTAGACCCAGATTATCTGTACTGGGGTGAATGTATGACATTGTTCTGCATTCTGTCCATCAATATTTCTTTTTGCATTAAAAGTGAATTACACATATATCTGGAGATAAATGACAAGTACATATGTAACAGACTTTCTAGTTTGTGCATTTTCGAGATTTGAGTCAGGTTTCTGCTTGGTATAGCTTTGTTGATTTTCATTTGCACTCTCTTCTACCTTTCATTCTTTCAATCCTATGGTCTAGCCAGTATCTTTTTCCATCCTATTAGACCCCAGTAATGAGTTTTCTGGCTCTGATCTGTACGAAACCTTGACTGTATCTCTCAAATTTCCCTGGTATACATGCATATTGATTGGGTCTTCAAGATTCAAACATTGCTCAACTGTCTTCAATTTTTTTTACACACTATTACATTTCTCGTGATTATCATACCGAAGCTTCAGTGTACCTGCCGGTTAAGTGGTGAAATAAAAGAATGCTATTTCTTGCTCACATCTTGAAGTAATGCAATAACTAACCTCTCAGGAGAATCTTTGCAACTTCTCTCTGTGTTCATTTCCTCTTCATAGTCATCTTCAGGGGTTTCTTCATTTATGTTAAGTGCAATACATTCCTTAAGTGCCTTTTCCTGGCTGTCACTTTCATCGTCCTCATCATCATCTTCATCTAATATTCCTTCATCTTCGACCTCGTCATCATCCATGATGCCGGACACTTGACTTGTCAACATAACCTTTTCATCTGTGAAGTGGCCGCCATTCACTCTGCTACAAAAAAGAAAATATAGATCACAGTGATTTTGGTCAATGTCTCTATTGGTATTTGATTTGATATACTAGACTACGTTAATTTAACAAGGTACTAGGACTCCATTTGCAGATACACTGTGTACAAGTACAACCTTGCGGAAGTGTTCTTTAAAATTATGCAAATATTATATGAATTGTAAATTACACTTACTACAGCTGACAATGCACTGAAGTGCATTGTGGCAAGAAGGACACTACTCCAGAACTCACGTTAAATAACTAGTACATTAGTAATACGTCCTCTTTTTTTCCCCACTTGTGGAATAGTTGTGATTAAGCTTGTTAAGTTTTTTGGGAGTTTAGTTTTGTTTGCACTCTAGAAATATTATTTCGAATATCTGGAAAGGTTGGCCATTGGTGTATATTTTCATACATCATCACCCACGCCCCCGGCAAAAAGCAGCCTATGACACCTTGAGGAGGGACAGGTCAAGATGTGTAGGAGTTAGAAGATTGCCACTTCTGAAAGCATAAAATAAACTAGCATTCTAAATAACATTACAACGTCAGACCCTGCACTAATGTCCTGCACTAATGTGCACTACAAAGAAATCTGATCTTCAACAAGGTAGTGCTCGCCGGCTTGTAGAGGCCACCATGGTTAAGCGTTATGTGACAGAGGAGACAGACATCCGAATTGTAGTAAATTATACATTGCAGGTTGCAGGCACCTGCCCTGCAATGCCAGTTAGAACACAAATAGGAGTGTCCAGATAAGATAGTAATGGGTTAAACAGGTTCCAGGCCAGTTCCACAATTATTCCTCTGCAGTTTGCTATTGTAGCCCTTGCCTTGTCTTTATAATACCCATCATGCTTCTGGGTAATGATTTCAGTCAAGCATGAACGCAAGATGCCATTAGTTGATGTTGAGAGAAGCCCTTGAGGGATAGAGTACCTTTAAGAATTTACGAGCGTTTAAGCTATTGACATTGTAAATGACAATGACTTATTTATGTGTTTTTAAAAGCAACACACACTATATATATATATTGGGACTTGAGCGTTTGGGGAGCAGAGGAAACCTAACAGCTGATGTTTCTTTTGGGACTTTCAATCGGACATCCCGCATTTTCATATTGACATCAAGCCCACAGGAGCCAACATTTTGAAAAGCTCTCCCCTGGCAATACTTATCTGACCCAGCTTCCTTCTGGGAACTGTAGTTTGCGGTGAAGCTGTTATCATGTGACCAGTGGTCAAGCGGACTACCGCCTATGGGAGAGGCATGTACTGTTTAAATGCGGGGTGGAGCATTACCCTAAAACATGGCGGCATCTGAAGAAGGCTCTTTAGCCGAAATGCATTATGCCCGTTTTATTTGCTGGATTAAAGGTTTTTCAACGTTCCCCTGTGAGGTCTCTGCTTCTTCGTTTGGAGGAGGGTTTGTGATATATATAGATATATAGATATATATATATATCCTCCAAGAAATACTGCCGACGGGGACCTCCAACCCTGCAGGGCGGTCATGGCAAATACGGGAGACAGCAATTCCCGCAAATAACATCCAACCAAGAAATGCGCCACACCCGGTTCCTGGACAGAAATGCTTTATTTCAATTGGCGCAGGTAATCACGTGTCAGAGGCACCTGACGCATTTCAGCATATTGCCTTCTTCAGAGGTGTGTCCTCTTTCGTGCAATGACCCAGTTGGTGCTTGATCACACACCCCATTGTTAGCCACACTCCAACTCCCACAATGCACTTCGTGAGACAGAATGGTTTCCATGTAATCCTCGTGATGTTAATCGATTACTGTCTCAAATGTCTCGATGTAAACAGGTAAGTGGGGCACATCAGGTGCCTCTGACACGTGATTACCTGCGCCAATTGAAAAAGCATTTCTGTCCAGGAACCGGGTGTGGCGCATTTCTTGGTTGGAGATTATATATATATATATATATATATATATATATATATATATATATATATATATATATATATATATATATATATATATATATATATAAAATCGTTATTTGTAATTTCAAGAGCTCAAACTCTTGCAAATGCGAGACCACTTTAATGGTGGCTGCGCCCCTTTTTTTAGACGCTGCTCGCCTATACAGGTTACAGTCAGCAGCGTCTAAAGAAAGGGGCGCGGCCAACATTACAGTGAAAGCGCATATGGGGGGCTTTCACCCAAAGTGAAAAAAAAATTATTTCGAAAGGTTCTGTAGCCCAGCCTGTAAAGTGAAAGCTGCCCGCACTGGTAATTAAATAAATAAGCACGGCCGCTAAAGGTTACAGTCAGCGGCGTCTAAAGAAAGGGGCGCGGTCAACATTAAAGTGAAAGAGCATATGGAGGGCTTTCACCCAAAGTGAAAAAAGCTGCCTGCACTGGTAATTACTTAAATAAGCGCCGCCGCTAAAGTGAAAGCGGACCGTGCCGTAAATTAAATAAGCGCAGTCGCTATAGTTAAAGCTGATTGTGCTGTAATTTAAATAAATACATTACTAATATATAAAAGCGAGCGGCGTGCTGCAATGTCATTGGTGGAATAGGGGAGAATCATTAAAGAAAATAGTGCTCACCAACTTATAAAGCAGACTGTTTATCAACAAAAGTGTCAAGTCATTATGAGAGGTTACAAATGCAGACCAGGCGGTACCAAGGAGGGACTATTACGACTATTCACAAATGAAAAGCAACGATTTTGCAAGGACAGTCACAGGAGCAAATAGAAAGGTGGGCGGGAAATAGGCGGAGCTTCCATGCCATACCTCAATACAGCATGCCTCACAGAGCAGCGCATGCACTGCCCAGGCTCGACCTAAAAACTAGCTGGGAGTAGTTTGAATGTTTAAAGCTTTGGCTGCACTCAGTGGCAGCATCACAGTTATGTCACAGCCACCCCCTAGTTTTCTGCTTCATTCAGTTTTTTTGTTCGATTTTAAGGGCTTATTTATACCAAGACAAATGTCACTACTTTGAAGGAACACACTTTTTTTTTTTTTTTTTAAAGACTGACCCAGGCCCGTTAATAATATTAAGGAAAAAAAAAAGAATCTCATTGCACTCTCTAAAACGTAAGGAATGATTAATTCAGAAAAGGGACCACCATTATAAAATGATTTAGGACACATTAGCCGAAGGGATGCGCGTAATCATTAACGCCTCGCTGCACAATGTCGGTTTTGTCATGGTTATTACAGCACTACTTCCTACTTATTTCAGGTGAAAGATATTAGTAATTTAAGAACTCAGTACATTTATTTCGTCATTGCTACATAATCTGGACATCCACGGAAAAGAAAATTAAAGACTGATTTGCCAACTTGTCGAGAATTCAACAAGAACATTTTCAGAACATAAACATGGACTTGTACCTGGGTAAGCGAAACCTTTTGCATAGGCAAACTAATTACCCATTTCACTTGTCAAAACAGTAATTTGCCAAGGTTAGAATATCCATCAGAAGTTGTCATAAGTGTCACATTTAGAATGGAAACTCTACAAGACCCAGAGACCTCTGTTTTGCAAGCTTTCTGTGTGGCACATCTTGAGACCAGATGTTGGAAGAAAATTGATAATCGAGGAAACAGTTGGGTTTGAATATTTGTACCAATGTAACATGATCTGTTTTCTTAAAGAACATGGGATATTTAGGAAATGCATTTGCTTTCTATAGTTAAAGCAAATGATAGTGATAAATATAAAATAACAAACATGTAAATATATATCCACACACGGAAAAACTACACTTAAAGTGAAATTATTCTTACAAAACAAAATCAAATCCAAAAAACACATTACCATTAACACTAAGTAAGAGGACTAGGAACGTAGCATTACTTATTGGTTTGAATAAGTTTTATTTAACAGTGCATCAGTTACAGTGCAAAGGCAATCAAGATTCAAATAGTCACACCGTATGGGCACTGGGAGACAGACTCACCATTGACGCAAGCAGAAAAACAGGACTAGATCAGTGACAAACGATGAACCATCAACCCTTGGCAACACATGTATAGAGAAGGTACACCTTTACACAGGAGCGGAGTAGTTGATACAATCATTATGCTCTATGACTGGAAACATCTGTTTCATCACATTGTGCAATGGCTCCTGTGATAGGGGATTCAATATGGACTCCCTTCCCCAAGTAGCTTCAGTCAAAGCGGTCTCATCAAAAAGACAAAGCAGGAACTACAAGGCCTCTAATTGGTTAATGAGTACCTCATGCACAGCTTTCATGGCAAACAGGATTGCAATCGGCGGCACTGCCTGATGCGTCGTTTAATATCTGTGCACTCCCCTTTCGGTTCCACAACCACACATCTATCGCAAATCCTTCTCTTAGGAAGTGAATTTACCAAAAACAAATGCTCCATATTTATCCAATACAAGTTAGCAGAACAATGCTCCACACTTTGTTAGTATGAAGCAGACCAAAGTCCCTTCCATGAACTACATTCTTACAGCGCCATTGCAGTTATTTCACTAGTACATCAATATAAAAATCATCAACAGTGGCTTGAAGAAACTCATCCCCAACAACTAACTACAGCTAGATGAGGTGTCTGTTACATTTGCAGTGGAGTGCTCTCTTGTGGAAGCTGAAGCATTCTGCTGTTAAGTACAAGTAGATGAGGCTTTATGTTTTAATGAAAGTGGCATGAAATTTACCTTAGGCTAATGAAATAATTTAAAACATAGTTCACATTGTTACAACTGTACCATGGATTTGTTGAGTTCAGCTGCAAATACAAAGCTTACGGGTACTCCACAAGTAAAGCAGCAGTCTCGTACACATAAAAGTAGAAGCACTGTAGGTTCGAGGAAACAGTAGGCCATGCACTCAATCAGACCCGATCCAAAATGAACAGAACTGCTTCTAAAAGAATTTAATAGGACAAGCTTATGGCAGCACTGTTCCAGGACCCTATGTTACCCTAAAATAAGAAGGATTTTATGAAAATCCTGCCATGCAAAATCTTCAAGCTTACTCATTTAGGATCAGCAACATACATTTAGAAAACATGTTTAAAAAAAATACAGGTACCAGTGCAGGGAGTGAAACAATTTTTCAGAGCAGTACAATGAGACCCAAACCTTTGAAATGTGAACCAGCCCTATGATTGATGTCTTTACATTATCGTTCCATAGAATAGCTGTCACTCACCTCTCGTCTGAATTTCTCGGGGAGTGCTTATTGTGGCTGCTGTTGCCAATGAAATTTCGAATTTCAGTAAAATAGGAGTCTTCCTTGTCATCTAGGATAGGACCTGTGCTTCCCAATTCAGAATGAGGCGATGACGTTGCTGTACCTTTAAGATGCCAGAGAGAGGATTGTTGACCAATGAATTGTACATTGAAAACATTTGCTTTTAAGGGAGCTAAAGAAAGTTTGCATTTTCTTAACCCGTTATAAAGATTGATTAGAAGAACTGTATTTTTGTAATCCCACAAAACAATCTCATTGATTTTATTTAATAACCAAATTTGATTAATTTTCAAAGATAACCGTACACAGTTGACCCATTTCACACTACAGTACAATAGGAAGTTTGTCAGTATTCGCACAAGGTTATGATCTCTCACCCTCTGGTGATCTGTTTAAACATTCCTGGAAGCAGCAAAACAGAGCCCAGACACCAAAAATAGAAATAAGAAAAAACATCTGGATTTGGGAAGATATCCTTACTAAGAGACCGAGACCCAAAAGGGTCCAACTAGACATGTTCTCCTACAGACAACTAAACACTATTGAAGGATGAGGGAAATGATTATAGGAGGATCCACAGCTAACATTTCAAAGTCGAGTTTCATTTAGCCTCTTAGGCATGGCTCAGTTCTACTGTTCTAAAAGTGATTTTAGACTTATGTCATGTGTGGGGTGATTTCCTGTAAGAAAGGATAAATCGCTACACCGAGAACACTAACCATTCCCTAGCTCTGACACACGAAAAACATTTTGCATTGAGCTCAAAGAGGCCACAAAGGAGAAAAAGGGAGCTCTACCTCAGAGACAGCATCAATCCTACAATATGTCCACAAAATGTTGTAAAGGGACATCATTTTAGGTGAGCTGAAATGTTTGTGGATCTCACAGACTGCAGACACGCACACTGTTTAAAGAGATGCAGTGGACTGGTGGATCCTGTGGGTTCTCCGAAATTATAGATCACCGAGACTCAGCCAGTATGAACAACTAAAATTCCTACCCTTAGACATTTTTGAATCTGCTAGGGATATCTAATCCTAGGCCATTTATTACAGAATTGCAATATACAAAGATAGATTTTTTTTAGAAAAACAATTATGTGGTGCATACCAGAATTCCAGCAAAACTAAATGAAAGGTAGTCTGAACTTGTGATGAAGGCAACAGTCCATCTCAGACTACGAGATCTGGCCACTACTTTTACTTGAGAAAGCATGTTTGGACATGGAGCCAAGAAATAGGGGCCAATGGGTAAGGGACTAAATGAAGAGATCACACTTCACATTTGGGAGACTGGAGATGACCACTGACCCCGATCCCTGACATGAAGGTCAATTAGAGGATGACTCTTGATTGCAAAATGAATTTTTCTGGTAAACAGAAAATATCTGTTTCATTGGAAAAATTACAATCCGGTACAAGCTGAATCAAGCAGGTCAGACTTTTAGTTGACTTAATATTTCAATAGACAACTCACTGGCACTTACGAAGATATTAAGAATGGCAATATCTCAATTGCCTTCAGGTCATATTGTGTTTTCCAATATCATACCCAGCTACTGAATATTAGAGAATTTGTTGTCTCATATGAATGACGATAGGGCTTTAATCTGCCTCACAGGCAAACGAGGTGTAAAGTCTATAAATGGTGTGGTTGTAATTGTGTGAATGGCCATAATAAGCGATGCAGCTTTTGTTTTTTAGGGGACATTTGAGTTACAGATAGTAACATCATCTGGCTTCACTTTAGTCACATGGCAGGGTTAGACCTGAAAAGAAAAACTGCCATTTGAAATACACACATTTCTTAATGTGCCTTCTTTTTCTACATAATGACTTTTACACATTTGCTAGCGTGATAGTGGAGGATTAGCTTCTCTGAAACCATATTGCTTGCAAATCCACTTCATAAGTACGCTATCATTACACCTTGAACATTTCGTGCATGTCCTAGATACACAGTGTGCAAATGCTGTTTACTAATTTTCAGGTAATGGGCGGTTAGATTATCCAATAGGGGGCTCTTGGCAGAACATCCACCCCAGGCAACTAGGTTAGGGATCGCATAGTAGAAGTACACTATACCAGTATTTATATCCCAGCATACATACACTATTTTAGCACAATGGTGAAATTGTTTATTCTTTTCACGGTCCTGATATTAGTAATCACTTATCTGCTTCAGTCTATTGATTATTGCCACACATATTTCATACAAAATTTCACAATGGTTCAATATATGTTGAAAATGCCCCTTTGTGTATTTCTTGTAGATCTCCGAGCGAGCACAAGTGACTAAGCGAAAAGCTTCTAGATCGGTTACCATGATTTGGAGGGTGTGGTGGGGTGGGGAATGGGAATTGGTTTTTTTCCCATATTCTGAGGATGCCCAAACCATTTGTTACCTTACTAAGTTTAGGGGTACTTATGGTGGCACTGTGAGCTAGCAGGTCTATAGGCCAGCATATCCTGAGGGGTGCAAAGAATTAGTCTGGCACCATCCGAATGTTTACGCTGTCCACTACTGAGAAAGTGGAAACTGTACAACACTTTATAACTGGTCTTTTTAAAGAGCATTTACCTACTATCACATTTGTCCAAGACCAACACATTTTTGTTACTAATCTTGTAATCTAAGGAATGGCAGAATCTGAAAAAGGTAGAGAACAGTGGACGTTTTGTGGGCAGCCTACAGTTCTGACCTTCTTAAAGCAAGATCATGTAGCATAGTTTCAAGAAGGCCTTTAGGCTATCGCCAATGAGACTCAAAGTCCTGGGAAGTTAGGAGCAGAAAAAAAGGATCAGCCTTTAAGGGTGTCCCTGATTAAAAATAAAGATTGTGAATTGAAAGCATTAACCAACCCTCATCATTATATAAAGGATATGCTGCAACGGCACACCTGAATAATGTTCAGTCTATTCAGTCACTCTCAAGGTAACTGAGCCAAAGCTCTATATAAACATGGAACTACAAGAGTATTCCAACATTGCCCATGGGGTGGCATCCCTCTGTGAAGCTGTATGATAACAGCAGGCTAGCACAGACATTAACATTTCTAGTCTGAAACAGCCTGCATTTTGGCATCAGCATTAACCACTTTTCAAGGAGACACTGTTCAACAGGTCCGGTCATGTTGTAAATTAATAATTCAAATGCCACAACTTATCAGTGTTTTTGGCATTTTCAAGCAATATAAATACCAGGTGTTACTATTACCTAGGTTAATAGTACTCAGTGGATCAACCCTTGAAAGAAGAATTCCAACCGGTTACTTGCAGGTGACACCATATATTGGTAAGAGACACTCAGTGTGTCAAGCAATCTTTCTGGTTTACGAAGGAGTGTGTTATGTACAACCGCAACTTAACTGGAGATGCATAGTATCCTAATGACTTCTTTCAACACCAGCATACATAACAATTAGTATAAATCACTGAGTTCTAGAAGGTTGCTATTTCAGGCTCGGATCATTCCCACCAAACATGAGGAGAGGGCAACTGTGGTCCTGCTAAACATAAGCATGGCAGGCAAAGAACTCTGTTCATCTGTTAGGACCTTGCACATGGTCTCCAGTAATTTTGGTATGAAATTAAATACACAGCTGAAAACAAGAAACACCACTTCTAGCAATACGGTCCTCCAAATGGACACACTACAAAAACAGGATCAATGAACATTAAATCATGCCCCATCATGTTGATAATGAGGTGGTTACTTTGAACCAAACATTTTTTTAAAAAAGTCAAATCAGATATGTTCTTTAGATAGTCACCAAAACAGTCATGGGACACAAACATTAACTCTTATTAAAAGCAATATAAGAAGTTATTAGCATGCAATATATCACTAGCACTTATATGAAGTATTCTGCAGTAGAACATTGTGTTACTTAGCTAAACTAGATCTACTCGCATGATCAGTGATTCCCAAATAAAATCCAGTCTCAATCTAATTTATATTTCACTTAACAGTCCATGTAATCTTTGTGCCATATTATTACTAGTAGTAGGGATTTTCTAGTTCATATATATGATGGTCATAGGGTATTAGTTCCTTCTATGAAACACTAATGAGACCTTTCAAAATTGGTCAAACTGAATTGACACTTCAAGGAATCTATGCAAATAGATGAGACAAATGATTTCAGGACAGAGTTTGGAAACTTAAATTACCTACCCGATATGTTCCCGTTCTCATGTTTTTTTAGATGTCTATCAAGGTTGGTCTGTTGACCAAAACACCTGTCACATAAGTGGCACTTGAAGGGTTTCTCCTTGTTGTGAATGTTGCGCACGTGCCTCTGCAGGTTGGAAGATATACTGAAGGATCGATCACAGTACTTGCATCTGTAACAAAAGAACATTTTATTAGGGACAGAATAATATATATATATCTTGCTCTCCTGTGAACAAGAGCAATCCACTAAAATATTTTAGAAATGTGGCCTGTGCCTTACAACATAAAAATTAGCCGCATTCAAGAGAGGTGGTATGTTCTCCTGATCTACATTTTGAAAAGATTAACTTTCTATTTAACTGAGATTACTGAGCTCAAGCCCCAGCTCAAGTCAGGAATCCATGTTAGGAAACAGGCAGATAATTTATTACCTGCAGTCAACTAAAATGCCCTAGGAAATAGGGACAGACCACACTCCAAAAATACAATAGGAAGCAACTGATGTGCAGGTCCTCCCTACTGTATCTACTGCCACTGCTCTGCTGGCATCTTCAAATCAGCTCAGTGGTGGCTTTTAAAAAAAGAGGCGCTTTGCATTTTTTGATGTACACTGTAAAGAAGGCACTGAAGATTTAAATTTAAACACAATTTCATTTGCATTCATTGCATGTTCTGGTTATAGAATACATTACACTTAACCTTTCACATTTAACACTGAAAATAGGCTATTTCTCACCTTTTTACACCCACATTCTACATGTAGAAGTAAAACACCTCCACGTCAAACCTTTATCTGCTCTTTCCCCATTTTAGTAACTACTTCACATTTTAAACTGAAAATGAAATATGTAGTGACAGGAGAAGGATCTGTGACATGTACAGATATTCGGTCTAAATACTACTGCCATAATGTTCACATTTTAACCATGACATGGTGGATCACCAACATCAGCAGTAAAAATGAAATAATATTTTAGAAACTCAATCACTGGAATTGATAAATAGCTCTGTGGTCTAGTGCGAACCCCCAGAAACAAAATATCAATTCAGAGAATGAATACCTGGACTCTTATTCCTAATTTAAGACAATAAACCTGGTCTAGGTAGGACAAGGCCTTTGTACCCACATCAAATCAGAAGAAGCAGATTGGATGTGCAGTCTTTAAGAGGTTTAACATGTGTTAATTGCAAAATACCAGAGTGGGTGTTCCTTGTACCTTTTGTGAAAAAGAAGACCTGACTTTAATGTTGACCAAACTAGTAGTTTTTGGCATACAGTGGAAGTCAAGGGATATAAGGAATAACTGCATTGCCAGGATTTGCAGTTTGTGGGCCACTCAATATTATATTTGGCTATTAATAACATCTATCACATGCAGTGCTAAAAAATGGCTAAACGTTGCTTGAATGCGCTATGTGAAAAACAATATATATACACACACACACACACACACACACACACACACACACACACAACAGATGACCTTGGTAATGACTGTTTAATAACCTGCATGTCCTGATAGTGTTACATACTTCATACACTGAGTAGTATCTTGAAAAATAGCCATTTTTGGATTCACTTAAATTATCAAACATTGCTGTATTTACCACTGCCAGGGGCTTAAAAGGTGAACTGGTAGTCAAAAGTTAATTTACGCCTGGGAACATTATCCTCCGTTCACATAACAGAATGCTGAATTAAAGTCACACAAAGGTTGGGGAGCAGATAAAGACATACTTTGCTTTGCCTGTAAACATCATTTAGTGAACATTCACAAACGTCCCTTTCACCCTATTCCACCCTGAACCTCCAATGGTCAGAGAGGAACACAAGTTAAGGACTGCAGAAATCCCTTTCCAAGGTGGAAATGGAACTTTGTGGAATGTAGAGGAAGGTGTCTCTCCACAAATTACATTGATCTCGCTTTGGAGAAGAATAAAACAAAAAGGTGCTATTGCACAGCGGTGCTTACTTTCTTCACTGCAGAACTGTAGCGTCAGTACAATTGTGCATTGTGGAAATGCTACCTCACAAAAAGGTGTGACTTTCCTCAAGAGTACACTTGCGACTGGTGCAGGTTTGCAGGTATTCCCTTAGAAAATACGGTCAATTCCAAGCAAGCATAAACATGAGGTCCAGTGGGAGACAAACTTTGAAATCACTTTTAAAGACTTTCTTGAATCAAGCCCATTCTTTTCATAGAACAGAAAGAAAATTAGCATTTGAATTCAATTAGAAATTATTTTTATATGTACTCACCACCTGATTTCTTGCGACACAAAATGTCATGTGTCTCGTGCCGGAAGCAAACAACTCTAAAGAATAACCATTCACTGCTGATTTTCCAGAGGGGGCGGGGAGAAGCACAGTTTTAACCACTATAACAAGTTGTGTCAGTTCACGTCAAAGACAAAAATCTGGAACCTGATATTCATAACCAATGCACTAATCCGCATAGCGTCCAGTATCCCCATGTCTGTATGAGGACCATTGACGCTTATAACCTACATGAGGAACTGGACCAGCGCTCACTATTCAAGTCATGTGACTTCGCAGCTGCAATACTGGGAGTGATTTATGTGCCGGCATAAAACAATGGCGTCATTTCAACTAACTGTGCTAGATTAGCTGGAATAATTGATTGCAATGTTTTAAAAGTCCAGCATAAAATGTTGAGATGCTAAAACCCCGTGCTAGAATAAATTCTGTTTCAGGCACTGCCAATAAGGCAGAGTTAAATGCTTTCCAGGAAAACAAATCAAGAAATAAATTCCTTTTAATACTCAAATAAGGTAGAAAAAGATTTCTTTCTGCTCAAAATCGCCCTGCATGATTAAATCTCTTCATGAGGAATTAGAGATCTTGATTGCTGATCCCAGGGGAGGATCTGTTATCTTCCAAAGCCCAGCAATAAAGAGTCGAAATATTTAACAGTGAGCCAAAGTGAGCAATTTAGTCTATCGCGTGGGTAGCAGAGGCATCAATTTTCATACTCTGCGGTGATTTGGAGTCCCTAAAGCTTTCCCAGTATTGCTGTTTAAGCCACTACTAAGACAAAACCCAACTAATCCAACTACTTGTGTTGGCCATGAGCCATCTGTTTCCTTCTTCTCTCTGTGCCTCCATCCTTACATAGTCTTGCCCTTCATTTAATCAATTTCTACCACAAAGAGAACTCTATAATCTCATTTGTACATACAGTAAGTAGTTCTGTTCAATGTTGACACAAGTTATTTTTCATTTTACTGCTACAAAACACATGCATGGACTGCTATGATGTTATTTGGCCATGTCTGAAAACAAAAGTACTTGGCTCCATTTCATGACATCTGTGGAGCGTCTCAACCAATGAGAGGCAGAGCAGCTATAAAATGCTACAAAAGCGACGAGGCTTATAAAGCAACTGTGGTCAACTAATTATGACGTAGAGCTGGTGAGCTTCTAAGTGAACAATAATTTGACAGGTAGTACAAAACAAATCATATTGTACCTTAAACTTGCACACAAGGACCCGATTCGGAAAGCGATTTACAAAATCGGTGTGGACCCTGAATATCGACAACAGTATATCGATAGGACACAATATTGACAACAAAATATTGAAAATTGAAGAACAGGTAAGTAAGTATTGCTTTTCAAGACCTGAACCCACATATATGCACCTTGGAGAGCTAGATCTTCAAGGTACATAGATGTGGAGTTAGGAATAGTAAATCTGTCCTTCCCTAAACGCACTTAGCTTTCGATATTTCCCTCGATATTCCATCCGCGATATTCTTGTACCATGATACTCTGTGGGGGTTGATTTCAGTAGTACAACCATTTACATCTGCAAGGCTAAGTTTATGCTGAAAATGGCTCCATTTACACCCATCATACATATACAATTGGATACTTAGCAAGCATAAACTGCCCTACAATTATAAAGTACTTAACCCCATGGAAGAGGTGGGCGGATGAAGCAGTGGTTTGCACTGCAAGCTTGTGATGGCTCACAAACTTGTGACTTTATGGCTTTCACAAGCTCTTCTCTGGCCCCTTCCCACTGGAACAGGTTTACTCCAGCTATGGATGGATTTAACTTCAAGAGTCGGACTGGGAAAGGAATACTTAAATATTGTTGTGGTGTAGGGGAAGGGTTTTCTCAACAGGAAAACCTTTTTCTTCATGAAGATAAAGAAGAAAAAAAATAGGCATACATTTCACCAAAGTGGAGCTATATTCTGCAAACTTCCCAGTATTAGGTCTGGAATGTGATGACATGGACAGCTTTCCATAATTAATTTTGGGGAAGTTTGTGAATTTCCCAAATTCATACAGTTACGTCCAAGAGTAGGTAGTTGTACGTCTGAGGGTGCAAAAATACAGCACTGTAAACCTGGCCCTATGTTCTGAGCTGAATTTAACACAATAATGATACTAAGGTATCTCCTACAGCTGACAAAGATGTGGCTAAAACTTTCTTTTGTTGGTTTTGGAGTTGTGAATCAAAGATTAGGTAGCTCCATTTCAGAAGCCTTTAGACCCCAGATTCAAATCTCTGTTCACCATTTAGAAATGTTTTTTTACTGGATCTAGTTAAGGCAAGTAATTTTTTTTACACACATATAACTCATGTCTAGAAAAAGATTGACAAGATAGCTCAGCGAGTTAAATGCTCATCTGCTATGGCCTGGCTGTAAGAAGTGAAATATGCTGTAGACAGCCGTCTTCTACTGAAACAGTTTGTATAGGAGTTATTAACAAATACATTGTTTTTCATCATCCCACACTTTATTAGTGACAATTGAACGTTTTGAGAAAGTAGCACTGGTATTAACACAATTTGTCAGATGCTTGTACCTGCAGTAGGATCTTGACAACAATACTAACAAGTCCACTTTAGAGGTCACAGAATAAAAAATCCACACAACTTCAAAAAACAGAAATGAGTGGAATTAAATTTTAGGTTTCACCCCTAATGGCACATCATTCAATTTGGCATGTGAGGGTGCCTTCTGCATACAAAAGTGCTAAACTCGAGACCAGCGTTACTATGATTTTGCAATGGGGTGGCATTACTTTTATGACGCAGCCCCGTAGCAAAATCTATTATGGGATTTACAAAGCCACGCAAACTGGAATTTTCATGGTTTTGTGAAAAGAAAAAAAAGGAAAAAACAAGGCAATGCATAGTGTTACCTTCCTTCAGGTAAGCGTTATGTGGGTGGTGCACGAGCATTCGCGTGCACCAATCCCTGTATTCCGAAGCAAACCCATATTTACAAAGTCTTGTAAACATGGGTTTGCATCAAAATGCTGTGCCAAACTCAGGCTGGCATAACCATGAGAAATATCTTTATTCCTCCTCGCTGTTACTTTCTGCAGCACACATACAAAAAGGAAATGTACTCAAAGGAAATTTTTGTGCAGGAAGGTATCCCTACATGCACAAAAACTATCCTGACCACAACACAGGCATCCTTGTGATATGACGTAAGAGTGCCTGCGTTGGCTGTAGACAGCCACAAGTGCACAAGCACTAGGAAAGAGCAGAAATGTGTCTTAACTTTTCAAATATGGCAAAGTTTCCATTTCACATAATGCAGCAAAGCAACTTCACTTACTGCACTATGTTGTGTGAAATGCCAGCGTTGTAGGCACTATGCCATGTGCAAAACGCACCTTCAAATATTTCATGGTCAAAGTAAAGCCCATGTTTCCCCCCCCCCCCCAAATATCTAAGAGGTTGCTCCCATTATCAGTATTTTTAATGCATCCTATAGAGGCAGCTAAGGGCCAGATGTGCTAACCACTGGTCACAAAATAATGGTTGCACTATGGGACCAGCATTTTTGGGACCAATGTGATATTTTGCAAAATGGCCTATGGTCTAATACGTCGATACGCAAAAAAAGGAAATGTAGTGGATAGCTAATGAATATTAAGGAGGTAGGTTGCAAATTGCAACCATCTACAACTTTACTTTTTATTTTAATACAGTCAGTTTTCTCTACAGGAAAATGAGCAGCGTAAAAAAAAAAAAAAAAAAAAAATAATTGCAAACTTTTACAAATTCTTTTTTTTTTAAAGACTGGCCAGTGGTCAATAAAATGACTTACAACTCCATTTACCACCGTTTTCCAGTAGTTAGTAAAATATTAATGTTTTGCGGCGACCGGATAATAGTTGCAAAATATTAATACATACCATTACAAAATGCTGTTTGGACAGGACATGCTAAACACGCCCCTTCCAAATAGTGATTCATTATATAGCTTCAGACCCAAACTGGGATTCTGTCACGTGTTGGAGAATAGCAATTTGGGTTTGGTACGTATGAAAAGGGTGTTTTGCCGTCCTTTTTTGTGAATCGGGTTGTCAGTGATGGAATAAGTGTCAGTACATCTGGCTCCCAGTCCCTGCATGACTAGTATTATCTCTGACTTTTTGCTCCCTTTTACTCTAATTAGGCCCTGGCTGGTCTCACCTCAATGTTGCTGAGGACATAACAAACAGGGCTATTTTTGCACTGCAGATGCTACTCCCATTATTTCTTGAGTACTATACATAAGATATTCATCCAATCTTATGCGACAGAGACGAAAGCAGTTCTATTACCTTTAAAGGGTTATCATAATTGAAGGGATATTCTCTACAAATTAAATGCCAGTCCTTCTATGATGTTCATAGGACTATAGATGCAACGCAAGACCTATCTTCTGAAATTGAAAAAGACAGCCCTTCTAGTACACGTAGAAGACTTGTGGATAATGTAGCAGTGAGCGGGGTCTGGTATGACGGAAACACAGAAAGGCGTATGATATGGAGCCCTGCATGGGACTAACCTCATCAACGGTGTATTTAAAAAATCCCAAACGGCCCTATGTGGATCCGTCTCTCCTGAAAGGCATACTAAAACATATTAGAAGCTAGGAATGCCAGGCCCACCGAACTTTAGTAATGTTTCATGGGTCTCAACCCATATCAACAGGAAAATGTGGAGGACTCCGGACCAATCCGAAATATCCTGACTGGCATAGGAGGGATAGAAGTGTGGCACATAACACTGACTATTTCTAGCTATAAGACTACAACAAACAATTAATCTAAGATCAAATATAAGATCAAATATTCTGCAGTCTTGAAAGAAGCCAATTTATAATTATTCATTTTATTGAATTATTCACTTAAAATTGTCAACTAAAATTTAGGAGCATTCATACTATCCCACAAAACAGTGGTACAGGAATTTTAAGCGCTAACAAATGCAGACCAATGGACACAAATTATTTGAAAACAATAAAATAGAAACACTGAATTTCACAACAACTTGAAGTAACAATGCATACATTTCTGAAACACTTTCACAGAATAATTTTTGCACCTGTAAGGTTGCTCCCCAGTGTGGGTCCGCAGATGTCGCGTGAGGTTTGCAGATCTTGGGAAAATCTTTCCGCAGTACCTGTCATTGTAAAATAATTCACAAGATTAAAATGGCAGCAATTCACTTTACGCGGCCATTAATTGACTCAACAAAACAAAAGAGAAGTGGTGTGTTAATGTAGCTTTACGTTGCACTGTAGGTTTCAGGTAGGCTTGTGGGCACCTGGGCTTTCCACTTTAACACTGAGGCGTGTCTTTGTTCTGAAGATATCGATTAACTCAAACACTGGAACCTAAATATCTGTGCGATAGAGTTACTAAAAGAGTGGCAGGTGATCAACTGCAAACAGAAGCCTACAAACAGGCAAACAAAGAAGTTGTGCACCAGGTCCATAACAAACTAGTGCTGGTTGGAAAAGATGCATGAATACCACCCTTAAATATAGAACTAATATATTTAAGGGTGGTATTCATGCACCTTATCCCCGCCGATGATGGTTACATCAGTGCATTCCATTATAGCATATTAATTTTAGTGGGTGGACTATTTTCTACTAAATGCGCATCACAGTATTTGTGAAAGACCTCATATAAAGATGTTCCACAGACTTTTTCTGCACACGGGTGAATCATTTGTAACAATTTCTTTCAGGACAGAGGTTATCCGTATGCTTCATTTGGTTTACTTGTTTTATAGAGTCCAATAAGTTGACCCAGAGAGGTTTCAAAGAACAGTTTGGTTAAAAGAATACAGGCCAATGACAACCATTTACATTAGGATTCCATCACAACACTTGCACCATAACATCCATTGGTCATTTAGGGTCAGTGTTCCAATAGGGCATGGCCTGATTAGCTTGGAAAGCCACCAAAGCAAGTCAAGCAACACCCATACACACCCCCAGTTGAGGGCTCCTAATGCCACAGTTTCCCCATCAGTAGGAGTCCCATGCAGACACCATCGTTGGTTCCTCAAACACCAGGAGCTATTATCGTCTATTCGGTCCAGCCCCTGTGGTATCTTTCATCAGCGGTTCCACAACACAGAACCGCTACCAATTTGAGACTTTGGAAAAGCTACATGTTAACAATAAATTTGCATCTGATCAAATTCACTGCAAGCCAATAAATTATACAAGGCCACTATCCCTATTCTGGTATAGTGTGCACAAGGAATAAGAGGAAATACTCTGACTCATCTGCATTTGAGTTTATAGAAGGAAGTAAAAAGTGGGCATTTTTGGTCAATAAATGTTAGTTATTACTGAAACACAGTATAAAGTTATACACATACCTAGAATCAGTAAGATTTAAAGAATGCACAGGTTTGTGTTAATTTGACAACACCTGAATCCATCCAACAGATGAACTTAGATTCCAGTAGCAACTTATACATCCTAAGGGGTTCTGTTCCATGGTAAGCCTTTTTTTAGTATTTGGCTTTCAAAGCAGTAAAATATTGAAACTCTAAATAACGTATTATTAAAAACAAATACTAAACCAAGTCTTTGTAAATTGTTGATTTCCTCCAAAGTCCGCAAGTACTTGCAAGAGTGCCTGCCTTTTGTATATCAGTACCTCTATTGCCCTCCTGATGGCCAAGAAAAGAGCGATTGCTTCTACGCGAGGGTACAATGTATAAGAAATAAATGATTAACTCCTGCATGAAGATGAACTCCGAGACCTTACAAAAATTGGAAGGGCATTTCTCAAATACCATAAGTGTGTCTCCCGGCACCACGTCACCTTGTTGTTTGTGGCTGGACGGTCAAGGTGATTCCAGAAGTTCTGGCTAAAAGACTGATTATATGTACACTTAATGTTATAGGTTGAAATTAGATTCGGTGTAGGTTCATAAATACACAGAATGGAATTTAACTACTACTGTACATAGGGCCCGCTCTCGGAGAAAAGGACAGCAGTAAACATCTTCATGTGATCAAGAAGAGAGCAAAGCACATTAGGCCAAGTCTATGTCCTGCAGGAGTCCCAGCCAAGTCAATGGTATCAGAGTAAGCATCCTTCATTTGAACATTGCTTGCTTTTGCAAACGACCTTGTGTTTCCTTGCTGGAAGGTCATTCCCTGATGAAATTGAAAGTGACAGAAGGCAGTACCTCATTTACAGAACACAAGAATGGTTTCTGGGAACTAAAATAACATTCTAGACTTTTATGGAGGGCTACAAACCAGTGGGTGATATGAGGTGGACCTCAACAGAATTGTTCTGGAAGGGCTGAAGAGTGCCGACCATCTTGTATCTCGCCCCGACATGTTCAGGGTACCAGTCTGGGTAAGCATGATCCAACTAAGGCTCAGCTCACTGAAGATTACCTCACATGTGTTAGCCGGAGAGGTCCTTGAAGAATGAACCTTTATTTAAAATCAGACTATCATCCAAAGAGGATTGAATGAAATGTGTCTACAGAGCCTTACACCAGCAAACTACACATAAACAAGTCTAAAACACACCATTTGCCAAAAAGTGAAACTGGATTTCAGTACGAACAGGAAAATAATATTTTGGTAAATGGTCTCAGTTTTGGAAAAATTATTAATGTCAAACTCCTCATACATTTAAATGATTAAAAGAAAAAATCTCTAGGGAGTAAATTTCACAGAAGTGCATAAGGTGGGATTACCTGCAAGTGTAACGTTCTTTGCCCTTCCTCAAAAGGTTCTCTGGCAGCGTGGTGGGCGGAGCTCTGAAGTTATACATGGAAGGGACAGACTGGATGAAATCATTCGCTTCTGGTTTCAGAGCATTGAAACTTTCAAGCTTTTCTGCCATATTTTCAATTGCCGACATCTAAAACAACACAAGAATATGGTGATGAAGCTATAATAGTTTCTGAAGTTAAAATGTTATGTTATCAGCATTTATACGATGAATTTCCACTATCTATATGGAATTCTAGTGCTACTGCGGTATGGAAACAGCCATATTCTGACATGTTTCCCCAACATTTAGGAAAATTAAAGAATTGCAAAGGACTTGGTACGTTTTCGGTGCAAAGATGTAGCATTCTGAAAAGGGCGCCAGCTTCAATTTTGCTACATACTGGATAAATCTAGGGTATACCTGTCACGTTTTTATTGTAATATATTCAATGTCATTACTCATTCAGGAACAATCTCATGGGTACGTCTAAACATATTTTTACGTTACTTTCATATAGCAAAGATTAGGAGATAACCAACTACATAAGAATACCATGATTCCTTTCAGAATTCGTCGCTCTATTTTGTATCTGGGGATTATCTGCTATGTACATGCTGTAAAGCGCTCCGATACCCTAGGGTCAGGCCAGTGCTATAGAAAACTTCTTAAATAAAAAATACAAATAAAAAATACATTCTACAATGCAACAGATACATTCTAGAATGCATTTATATTCCAGAACTCATCTGATAAATTAAATGCATTCTAGAATATAGCAAATACATTGAAGACTTTCCAAAATGTATTAAGAATATCTCAAACTGTCAAAATATCCCCCAGTAGGGTCAATTTATCCCAAATACATTCAGTGTATTGCAAACATATCCAGTGGTCCACCCCACTACATCGTCAGGACTACATCATGTAACATTACACCTGAAAAGGTAATTGACAATAAAAATTTAAGATGAAGTGATAAATAATTAACAAACTGGTTTAAAAGTAACAATTTACTAAAATAAAAGCATAAAACTAAAAAAAGGGGAGGGTTGAGATAGTCGATCTCTGCTGAAATGAAGTAAAGAGCGACTGCGTGGTGGATATGAGGTTATCCCACATACGTTTTGCATAATGTAAATACATTCAGTGTATCACAAGTATATGGAGCATGTGCTATGCACATCCAGCATGTCCCAATTGCATTTGACGCATATCAGTTTAACTGAGAACAGCAGATTGTTTTAAAAAAATTTTTTTTTAACAAAACGCCATTGCTGCTCCTCGTCGAAATCGAACACGCACAGCATCAAAAATGTAAGCCTGTAGTTAGCATGTCACTTAGGTTAAACATGTCAACACTGAACATTTCCATAACCTTCCAGTTTATGCAGACGGCAGATCTCCGTTGGGGTGCCTGTTTTACTGACAAGAGAGCGTCATTCGGCAATATGTGGAGTGCACATATGTCAGTCTGTCTTTGCTTTTTTGTTTGGGAGACATTTGGCTACAACCCAACCGGTAGCAGACTTGAGCAACGGCATTTTAAGTGAGAATTTTTAGAGACATTGTCTAATGCAAGACTATATTGTGCTTTGTAATTACAAAATGGAGGTTTGCTCTGCAGAAGGGCGGCAGCAATGCCATGATTTGAGGATAATCAAAGGCTACGTAAAATATTCCTATTTAGTTTTACTACAATGAATCTGAAATGAACATGGAGTGTCCAGCATGGATCCACCGGGATGCAAGCTGGGTGCTAATTTCCATCAGGAATTTTCTGCACACAGTGCATTTATTGTTGCTCAGACCAGTGGTTAATTTGTAAATTTTCTCCCGTTAGCGCCGCCTAAAACAGAACCACCTACTAACCGGGAAAGTGGGGAGAGAATGTGGCATAAGGGCCAGAGCTGTCTACTTCAGCACTGAGGAACCACGTGCAAATCTTGGCGCAATATCCTGGGCGAATCACTTAATCTCCCTGTGCCTACTATAAATGGGTGTGTCCTTAACTGGTGCTCATGAAGGGTTCCAGTGTTGATGAGTAAGTGCTGGTGCTGAGCACCGGAAACCACTGGCTCAAATGAAGCACTGACTCAGACCGGAAGAAGAGTGACCACCAAGCACATTTCATATTGATTTGTAAAGCGTGATATTAGCATGTGATCCTTGTCTGTGTACAATGGTCATTTCTGCCCCTTTGCTCACAAAAGCAACAAGCCATCTTTTAACAGGGTCACATTCGGGTCCATGTTCCACTCACTGGAATAAACATTCTCGCAGTGACGCTTCAAGTCAAGCGTTTGCACCTGAAAGATTGCCACAAAAATCATAAGGATAGCCCAGGGAGTTAAAAGCTTATCGCTGAGAAATGTGGTTATTTTAAGGACATAAGGGTATTTTTTTTTTAAATGTTATAAAGTGTTACATGCCCCCTTTCATGGACTTCAGAGCATTTAACAGAAAGAACCAGCTTTGAGCTTGCACCTTACAATACCGACATAGCTTTTAATTCTTCTGAGGTAGGTGAATTGAGCACCATCTAATTAGATAATGCAAACAACTGCAATTTGCAGTGCTTAGAAAAGGTAACATTGTAGTATGAAGCGCTATGGGGAAAAATAGTAGAATTAAGATTCAACAAAACAATATTTCTGATCATGAAAAATAGAAGACCGGGGTATACTGAAAAATATTTTCGATTCAGGGGTCTAGACCATGCATGGTATGTTGTAAATACAGCTTGCCCGTCATTCCAAATAGCGCGTGTGATGCTCGCTAATGCTTTAGACCCTTGCACGTTTCTCCAAATGACTACTCTTCTCGGGGTAACCTTTGTTTTCCGTGTAACCTGTAGTCTGCCCTGTAATTTCATGCTCCGTCTCTTAATGCGATCTACAAATTGCAACGCACAGGGTCCCACTGCCAATTTGCCAAGCGTCCTTCATCAGCAACTGAGAGAAAAAAATATATATATCTCGCAGGGAAGTCAAGAAACATTTACTTGTCAGGCGACAAATGCGCGCGCCTTGGGAAGCGGTCGGGGCTGCAGACTGGCGGCCTGGCTTCTTCATCACTCAGCTGCTAAAACATTCCCCACAGATGCGAGGCGACAGCACATTTATCAATATGAAGGGTGCTGGCACGTACTGATCACAGGGCAGAGCCGGGTAATGATGATGCTGCTGGGATAACAGGTAATGCGGTCCCAGCAGGGAGCGCCGCCATTATCCGTCGATTCGCGAAGCCAAGCCATTACCATTTTTGACTCTACCGCGATCCGTACGCATTTATACATTAAAAAAAAAAAAAAGTCTTAGAATGCGTGCTAAGTAAGGTCTATCGCGTCTCACCCTTTTTAATTGTACTCTGCACGAAATAACTGACTATTTTTAGTACTGTGAGAACGAAGCAAATGGTGGAATGAAAAATGACCGGTGTGCCCTGGGGGGCTGATTAGAAATGACATCGGGATATGTTAGCATATAATTATGGAAAAGAGCTGAAATATATATTGGTATAGGAAACCAGTTGCCAAGGCTTATTTGTAAAAGAATAGGTACCGGTGCCCAAAGTTTTGCTCAGCAGCCAGATGGTGCTATGGAATGTTGAAGCTGCTGAATACCAAGGCTGCCTTGTCTTGATTCCACCTTATGCTTCCTTCTTCCAGCACCAGACACTCCCTGCCCATTTTCCTCACTCTTTCACGTTCTTTTCCATTCTTGCTGTCTTTGTCACTGATTTTCCATCTTTCTCTTCTTCCTCCTTTCCCCTTGTGTGTGGTTCTCTGTCTTGCCCTGGTCAAAGTTGGATGATGAAAATAAGTGCCTAAAAATAAATGCCCACCTGCAACTACCAGCTCAAATTAAGCAATGGGTACACTGAATTCATTTCGGA
Organism: Triturus cristatus; assembly: GCF_964204655.1. Classification (NCBI taxonomy): domain Eukaryota; kingdom Metazoa; phylum Chordata; class Amphibia; order Caudata; family Salamandridae; genus Triturus; species Triturus cristatus. Next base: position 1,003,783,864 of record NC_140594.1, on the reverse strand, counting down.
CTATAAAGAATGCCGAAACGTGGGTTCTATTCCAAGAATATGACCAAACGAGATCTGCAATTCTGGGCATAAAAAAAAAAAAAGGGGGAAAAAAATCCATATCTCTCGGCCAGCTTGAAATTATAAACGTGTACACTGCACGTGTATGTAACGTAAACATTCAGCTTTACAGAGGGATGTAAAACACTGTCTACGTGTCAATCCACCTGGTTTCTGTATACCGGTCTCTACATATGTTTATATACTTACACCCCATCAATAAGTCAGTCTGGTGGAATAGTGGCCTAAGGCTTCCACTATGGGGGCTGGTGTTCAACCTCATGGTCACTTCAAATCCCAGTGGGTCCACTCAGCCTTTCATCATTCTGACGTCGATCAAATGAGAACCATTGAGTTGGGTAACAATAAACATCTGTTATTCAGCGTCAAGATACCCTTGGGTGAACGTGCACTTTACAAACACACGTTATATCATAATTGCTAATTTTCCTACCTCTATACTCCACTAGCTGCTCCAATCCAAGTTTTTCCTTGGCATTCTGGGACTTGTGGTCCAGGTTTTATAATGGTATTAGGAAGACTACAAGACTAAGAATGCAAAGGATAAAAAAAAAACTGGTTCATAGTAGGTAGCGATACATAGTGACCGAGTTGCTCGTCATGTTAAAGCTGTAGCTACTACAAGAAAAATGTTTTTATTCAAACTAACTTCGCACTATGAGAAATACGCTGAAAAATAGTGACAAATGCATTCTCTGAAACCAGCCTGTTTCAGAACAAACACTGCACAATTCTTCCGGTTATAACTTTCCAGGAATCGGGTATTTCAGTTCTACCTGGAAATCAGCTTTTTATGAGGTAATTGCTTGCTTGGCGAGTCTGGAAAAGTTGGCGTGGTTAAAAATTCAGAGTGAAAATAAACCACAACCTGAGAAGTGAAATCAAATTGTGCACGGACTCGACTTTTTTCATAACAAAGATAACAGGTCTGATTTTATTCACCTATCAGGCAGTTTTATAAAAGGGCTGCATATCACCTTTCAGCCATTTAAGTGTATCATAAGGGTGGCTGAAGAAGCAAGCACTTAGGTTCCACCCAAACGCGGGATGCGTATCTCAATCCAGTATTCCTCGGTTGCTGCCATTGGTGATAACTACTGCCAATCAAAGTTCATCCTGAGCGAGTGCCTTTCCTGCAACATTGAGTTTCCTCACACAAAGGTTCAGTGCCTTTCAAGGTCTGTGGCTCTGGACTGCCCACGATCTTTCCCTGTGACTTTGCTTCTGGTGTGCCTACTGTGTGCGTACGCTAAGCCACTTCAAGCCCATATAGGGCATATGGCATGCTTTATATATTCTGTGTCTGGAGACAGTGTGAGCATTGCTGATGACAACACCTTACGTTCATCTGCAGTCCACAAGTTATTAGGTGCTGCCTTCTGGTTATCCGAAAATAGATAAATACTTCCAGAAGTGGACTAAGGAGATTGCAAATCGTCAAGGAGTTCTGTGACCATATAGGGGAGCAAGGCCATAGATTTTTATATTTTTTTGTTAAGGTTATGGAACTCGGGGGTGACTTGCAAGTATCCTTTTAACATACTCCAGAGTATTTTATTTCTTATAAAACATGGTCATATCACCCCCCCTCCCGCAAAAGTGTTAAATCATGGCTTGGTGCCTGGCTCTTTCATATGCTTGCAGTCATGTAGAACAAAAGGTAGAATCAGACAGTGCCAAGAAGCCTTCAAGTATTAGTTTTCATAAAATAAACATATACACACAAAACTAATCGGATGAGATGGATGAAATGAGGATGCCTATGGCACACAGTCAGGGTGCTTGAGCCCAGTGCAACAATCTTTTTTACCGCTCCCCCCACCATGACCTCTTTGCCAGATTCCCTCAGTACCACCCAGCAAAGGTGCCCCTCATCTCTCCATAGCCCCTCTCTCACATACATTTAATTTGTTTTAAAGTGCTGGTAAAGGCTAGCTTTACTAATCCACTCAGCTATCCATTTTAAATTCAGAACTGTTCTTTGCAGCAGGCATATTAACCGTCTGCACTACTTTATGGTTAGTCAAACTGCCACTAGACGAAATTCTGATCTTTCTCTCTAGCAGGAACATTAATCACAAGAGTTATCGTTAAACACAATGCTCCCATCAGAGATCAGCGCCCACCCCTCCAGGTCTGTGCCCAGTGCGGCTGCACCGGTCACACTGCTCTAAGACCGGCCCTGCACCTAGTGGTGGGACAAATTTGGCATATATCGCAATTCTTACATCAGATTTTATACCCAATGCACAGAACCTTTAATTTGATGTTTGACTCCACAGGTAGGTTGGGAAGTATTTTCAGGTCAGCTTCCCAGACCTAGCATCTTTTCTAGGTTGGGTCAGGTCAGCTTCCCAGACCTAGCATCTTTTCTCAGGCAGGTGGGTCAGGGTTGCTCCCCAGAGGTAGCATATTTTCTCAGGCAGGCAGGTCAGCTCTGCCACCCAGACCTAGCATCTTTTCTCAGGCAGGTGGGTCAGGGTTGCTCCCCAGAGGTAGCATATTTTCTCAGGCAGGCAGGTCAGCTCAGCCACCCAGACGTAGTCTCTTTTCTCAGGCAGGCGGGTCAGGTTTGCTCCCCAGAGGAAGCATCTTTTATCTCGATAGAGAAAGGAAGCTCCTTCCCCCATTGGAATATGGGGAGCTGGCACTCTGCAATGCTTGACTTGGCCGCCGTGCAGTAAAATGTTTTTAGTCACCATGGCGATACTTTTGGGAGCATGCCAGATATCGCTTTAAGACCAGTGTCATAGAGCAAATGTTCCCATTAAACAGCAATAGAGAGAGGGGAGATCTCTGGAGTTGGGTGCAGAGCAATCTATATGTTGGAGATTACATCTAATTAAAATGTTCTTTCCTAAACGGATATCTAGGATTGCATTTCAGTCCTCAGAGGATTCACATGTGGCTACAAGCAAGGCCCTGTGCCAAAAAACACAGGTGAACTAAAATAAATAAATAAATATAATTATACCTATGTGCATTAAACAAACTACTTTAGCATTGTTACCAGCATGAGACATTATTTCAGACTAAGTGAGGAGATTGCTTTTTTGCTTTTATAGCACTCAAGGCACTAGCATAGTCAAACAATTCACACTACTATCAGAATTTGGACTTTGCAAGGAGGGTAAAGCTAAACCCTTGTTTATTCAATAAAATTATGTAAAACAGTGGTTCTTAAACTTTAGACTTCTGGGGACCCCCACTTAATCATTACTGGATCCCGGGACCCCCTACTGAATCCTTACTGTAATTCGGGGACCCCCTCCACTGAGTCATTACTAGAAGTCGGGGACCCCGGCCTGAGCACTGTCGAAGATTTGAACAGCAAAATACACAAAAATACAGATAAATCTAACAAATACACAAATTATGACATTTTATTTATGACATTTTATTTAATTTGCAAACACAAATATAAAAAAAAATCTAAATTTTAATAGAAAGGTTGGAGCTTTTCTAAATTCAATTGAGGCCACTCATGGTCCATACTGTATTCTATTTGACGCACCTGCAGTGCTCCCACAAATCAATCTGAGAACACTCATTTAATTTTTAGCCTCCAATTTCAAATCTCTTCCCATTTACAGCATGTTTTAACATTTTCAATTGTTCATTTAGCTTCTTTATTTACATATACTTTATTAATCTTTTAATACTATTTAATTTTGTCACTCATCCCAAGAGGAGGCGTTGTGGACCCCCAGGGCTCCCCGGACCACAGGTTAGGAACCAGCAATGTGTAAGAAGTGCTTTTTCTATTTTCCATATCACAGTCTATTTGTAACATCACTACTCTGCTGTGATAAGAAAATGGGTTTAGCTTCTTAACTTTATTTCAGTTAAGTTGTGACACCACAATGCTTGCCAAAGCCAACACAAAGCGTGAGACACAAGTGACGGAGCAAAATTACAACTGATGAGCAGTTTGAACAATGAAAGGCAGAATACGCTTTTTTGAGATATCCCCAACCTGAAAAGGCTTTGCAAGGAGGAGAACTTTTAGGCAGTACATTTATATTTTGCACAGCTAGAGATTAAGAGAAAACCACAGTACGTATGAATGCTACCACGTATTCTGAGCTTCAGCCATGTTTTAAAGAGACTTGCATTAAATTACGTATCTGTTTTTTGCACAATGTTAATATTTAAATATTAGTGCATTTAATTTCAAGCTGCAAGTTCTTCATTAACTTACTTGGCTGCATTATTTCTCTCGACTGCCACAGGACACCTCAGCGACTTGCAATAACTATTTAATAAACAGTAGAGGATACTTTATCCCATATAATATCATCAATTGTCTTCTAGTGTAGCTTGGGTGAAAGACTTTTGAGGTGTTGAGCTATGCTGTTATTGAGCACAAGTCATTGGAAAGTCTGAGTCATACATTTCTGTGAGCTCAGGTTCAGCTTAGATGATTTGCGAAAAGAAAATGAAACATAACTATATGCAGATGAGATTCTAAATTAGGCCAAATTGGGCATACCTGTTCCACTCGGGTGGCAAATGCAAAAACAATAATTGACGAACAGAACACATAACAATGTCATACATACACCCAGTACAGAGATCTGGGCCTAAATCCATCGTTATTTCTGCTGCCCATGCCATTCCAGTTTAAACCCAGCCATATGCAAATCTGTCTTGACCCTGCTCCCTATGGGAACAGTCCAGCCCGAACTGCCAGGCCAGGTCCTCCCTATAGTGGTATCGTTTTTTTGCTCTCCATTCTGTTACATTTTTCATAGCAGTGTGCCCACCATGAAAAGGCTGGCGGTGGGGAAACAAAGGGGCCCCTACAGGGCCACCATGCCCTCGTCGCCATGAGAATGCATTCAGGGAAGGGGGCACAACTTGTGCCCCCCTGTTTGAATGCACCTCAAGTTCCAGCACAGTATTGACTTCACAGTCCATACCGTAGTGGAACTGCTTTTGCATTCACATTGTTGTGCCCCTTTTCAGGGCACCGCTGTGGGAACGGCAAAAGAAAAGCCTGCAAGACACAAGTTGAACTTGTAACATGGCAGGCAGACCATGCACGGCTTTAGTGGTGCTGTGCAGGCACAAAGTCAGGCCCATAGTCCTTTGAAAGATCCACAATACCTTAGGATTATTCATAGTACTAAATTATGGGGGCAGAGGTAGCACACATTGGTGTTCCCAGAAGTAGGGAGGGGAGGTGGCCATTCGGAAAAGTGTGTACTCCCAAAAAGTTACAACTTTGTGTGTACTGACCAACATTTGTAATGAATATTGCAAACAAAGTTATACTTGATAAAATAGGTTGGATTAAGAGTTGAACAGATGATGTTCCAGACTCTCTTGATGCGGTCGTCACTTCACTTTCGGCGAAAACAAAAATGTAGAGTGCACAAATTCCCATTAAATGCATGTCTGCAGACAATCCATTTGGTTATGCATGTCTGTAGACAATCCATATGGTTAAGTATAGATGAGTAAGAGCTGGACACCCAATCTATGACTTCTAAACATATTTATGGGTGATCCTGGGGCTTTCCTGTTATATTATGCGGATTTGCAGGACGCACTATCACCCCGGAGCGTAACCTATTGCTGAGCAGGTGCGAGTCTAGCCAAAGCTAGAGCCTAGTGGGAATACTCAAAAAGCCAGGTCTATAGCTTCTTGCGGAATTCAAGAAGTGAGGAGGAGGCTCTTAAGTGTAGTGGCCGGTCATTCCAAGCTTTAGGAGCAATGTGGGAGAAGGCTTGACCACGAGTTCTGGTGTTCTGTGAATTCCCAAAAACTAAACATATACGCATATAGTGGAAATTAAATCTAGGATGCCCAGTTTTCTGACTTTCAAATTTTTCTTTGAAAGTCTGGCCAAAATATGAATTTACCTTCTAGCTACAAGGTAAAACTATTACAAAATGCAGATTCTGTGATTTTTTTGTGTGCACAGCAGTACAGCCACAAATGTGTCTATTTGTTTTCACGAGAAGAGCGGATGACTATTTCCTCCCATCTTGTGCTAATCTCAGATCACTGAAAGACAGTATTTCACCAGAAAGTAATTTGTGATTTACATATGTAACAGCTGTTGATGTTATCTGCAGGCAGATGTCTGTACACAGTAACAGTTTCAGCCCCCCTCCTTGTCCCTCGGTGGCTATTAACGTTCCCCTGACGCAAGCCACTCTGTAGTCACAATTCCCAAGCCCCGGCAGAAAAATGCAGACATTACCATACTCGGGTAAAAGGAGTACGGATAAACATTTCACATTGCAGGATATCTACCATTATGATGCAGCCATTTATCTTGATTTGTTAATCAAAAGTAAGTAAGTATGGGCTTATAGAGCACACGAATGCCGAGGGGTCTTGGCGCTGGATAAGCGAGGAAACGTGTGAAGAGTCGGGTGAGAGAGCTTCTTTCCTATTGAGGGAATAGCCAGGTCTTAAGCATTTTCCTAAACAGGGGTCTAGTAGGTTGTAGTCTGATGCTGACCGGCAGTTCATTCCAAAGCTTGGATGCTTGATAGGAAAGGCATCTACCTCCCCATCTGGCCTTTTGGATTTTAGGGACCTGGACTAGTCCTTTATTGGCAGATCAAAATAGAACGGCGACGTAAAAACACAGACCTTAAATTTCTTTTTTTTTTAAAGTGCGATAAAAACATGTAAATGAACAATGCCTTCTCTGAAAGTGTCTGGTGTCTCAGAAATTAAACTGTTTAATATGAGCTCCAAAAGAGATACACACAAAAGAATGATTTTTGGCAGGAAAGGACTCACTTTGTTATTTCACATTTTTGCGTGTTCCATAGTTAAATTTTACACAAATGCGCTGTACGCAACTGTAGGGCTTGTCATTTAAGAAACGCTATTTTGACAAATCACAATTTTATACCCCCTCAACTATTACATATAGAATTATAGTTGACTAACTAAATATCGGGTAGGTATGTTATTCACTGCGGGATTCTGAGTAACACCAAATGGACAATGAGATTGAACCTCAAGTTGTCTAGGATGTCACTCGGAACCCAGAGGTGACTAGCATCCACCTTATGCAGAGTTATCCAAACTGCCCCCTCGCTCCCAAAATCATCTGCCCCGGATTCCAACAAAAAGGAAGAGGCTTATTTGGAGATCCATAAATAACATGGATTAAAGTGAAAGGTTTTTAAAAATAAAATAAAAAACACCTCCCACCCACCCCGCCAACCAGTGCACAACCAACCACCCCCTCAAACTGAAAAAACATACCAGCCTTGTGCCACACACCCACAGCACCCTATGAATAGATCTAACCAGCCACCCCCTTAAAAAAATTGTTCAAAAAAATACCAGGTCTCCTGCCAGGCACCCGCTGCACGGTCCCACCCACTCCTTGCCCAAGGCTGCACTATATACGCTCTCACGTTGCGAGTGGAGAGTCAGAACCGCACTGACAGCGGCTCTGAGAGAACCACTTGTCAGCGTGGCTTAATTTCTCCTCAGCGCTCTCACAGACATGCGCGGAGAGGAGAAGGTGACGACAAAAGAACCGCATTGACCACATTCTCCCATAACCCCCTCAAACTGTAGAGAATCAGGAGAGACGGGAGAATTCAGGCGAGACCATCCACCACTATTCTGCGGTCATGTTCAGATTTCCCGAGATCCCAGTGAGACAGAACAAAGAAAGGGAGTGCTTCCCCTGTGTGATGTCAACAGTGGTTAATCACTTCAGCTAACCAAGGTTGTGACATCACAGCAGTGAATAACCAGATTTATGATCTGGGTATCCACAGTAAAGGCTTCAATGGAAGCAGTATACAACAACATAGTTATAGTATTTCTATTTTTACAGCGAAACAAGACATTAACATAGGTGTGGGTACACACAACTTCACCGGGAGTAGCCAAACAGTCTTACGTCTTCTTTGTATCATTAAAAATTCTAATATTCTCTTTTACATTTTTTTAAATCTACCATTAGATGTGTATTGTTAATTTTAAATTTTTACAGAAATTGAATAGCATATGCACTCGGGTGTTATACAATACCCAACTGACTTTCCAAAATGAAAGAAGGTGGTTTTAACTAAGGGTTCCTTGGGAAACTATGTTGCACTGAGCCACATCAAACTGGTAAATGCTGTCCCACCACTGATTCACAAGTCTACCACTCACCAAAAAGGAGCCGGACAAGCGATGAACCACACAACTGCATATTTTTGAGCAGGTATGACGGTACATAACAGACTGAATTATGGCTTCCAAATCACTTTACGTGGTAATGTCTACTACAAGCCATTGCTATCATGTATGACAGGGTAATTAGTTCACTTGAATTAGGTAAAGATCTCTACTCAACAATGGATGCCTTGAATTCAGAACATGGTTTCCTGATTATAGGGAGAAAAGTGCCTACACTATTTTACATCAATCTGCCCATTCAGTCATCTGAAAATGTTGAAACCCAACTAGTGATTTAGTAGACATTCACCGTGCAATCAAGCGAGGGTGTACTATTTCCAGCACATACTGCAACATTTAAAGTTTCTACTTGTGACAGAAAATCATTTGTCACGTTTTCATTTGAAATAGCAAACGTTTGAGTCAAAGATCACCACAAATTCTTCCAAGTGACATACTTTGTGCCCTTTTAACAAGGCCCTAGGTAGGTACACGTTTAACAAAAGTATAAAATACATAGAAGGATAGGTCCAAATTTGTTTTCCAAAGATAATATCCAGCTTTGTAAATATATTTTTTAAAGGTTGCCGTTTTCTAGTTGGACTGATACTGAGAGAGTCTGGAAGAAACATTCTTTCATTAGGGGTTTGTGGGGTGCGGTGTCATAACAAAAAAATAAAAAATAAAAAAAAGTCAACATGCTTTGCGGTGCGATTTTCTTGCCAGCCATCGGGCTGCAGGAACCCATCTTTTTTTTTTTAATTTGTATTCTGTTTATTGGCATTTTCGTAACAAATACAACACAAACGAAAAAGCAATGCAGCACTCAGAAGTGTATCTTCCGGAGTAATCAGAGTACCATGCCATGTTACCACAGTTCGGGAACATTAACACACGAATGGGCACACAATGAGGTGATTCCCAGTTACAGAGGGAGGCAGTAAAAAGTTACACATTTCAGAGGCCGCACTGTGCGTAACAATTTTGTTGTCATTGTCCTAGGCCACGTCTGGTACAACTATTGTATTACCTATTCATCTACCATGGCAGAGTTAAGCCACTGTACATAGGGTTCCCATATCTCTCGGGCGTGATCTGGCCGACATAAGCTCCCAATAGTTAGTCAACTGCTCCCTGCAGTACGTCACACTCCTTGTTCAGTCCTTCACCGTTGGAGGCCTAGCCACCCCCCATTGTATAGCTACCCGTCTTTTAGCCATTAAAAGTAACATTTCCGGCAGCTTATGTGATTTTGGTGGAATAGTCTGGAGGATCCCCAGCAGAGTCGTCATTGGTGTACAGGGAAGAACTAGCCCGGAGATATCTTTTATGTGGCATAGTATAGTCTACCAGAAATTTGCTATGGGTCCGCATTGCCATCCTATATGCAGGAAGGTCACCCCAGGGGGGGGGGGGGGGGGGGGGGGGGTTGCGCCTCAGCACCAGCAACAGTCATCGTTGCGGAGCCCCATTTTGTGTAGCTGAACGGGTGTTCGGTACAGACGGTGTAAGTACTTAAAATGTATCAGCCGGAGCCGATAATTGGGCATCAAGCGCTCCAGTTGTTTACAGCTAAGGTACCATTGTTGATCAGTGAGGATGATGCCCAGCTCCTCCAATGCCCTACGTGAAGCCGGAGTAACGATTGAAGAAGTCTTTTGAGTAATTTTGTAAATGCAGGAGATGAGTTTGTGTCCTGATTCCACCATCAGCAGGTTTTCTAATGCTGGCAATGTCGGCGGCGGGTCCGGGAATGTGGTGAATCTACTCTTGCAGGATGCTGGGAGCAGATTAATGTGCCCAGTGCAGAGGGTGCTTCAGGGTCACACATTTGTTGTAGCATAAGAAAGGTATCTGCTGGGTAAAGGTCACCGCCTACCTTCAGGTTATGACTTGATGCGCGCTCCTGCGCCCTACGGTCCATAAGGGGGGGTACAATGGGTTTTGGTGGAGTGACATGGAGGGAGCGTATAGTATATCTAATCGTGCCCGCCTGCGAATCCTCTCCCACGCCCACCTAATAGCCTGCACCGTATCTATTTCATCGCGACGTCGCTTATACAGTTGGAATAGCGCCGTGGACAGTGGTAGAGGTGCCACCTTATCCACCTCGACTGCCACATGTGGTTGGAAGGGCGTGGGGTGCGCCCAGAAATGCAAGAATTGTGCCTGTGCACAGTATGCATATAGGATCAAGTCTGGAGCAGCCATTCCCCCCTGCTCTTGTGGCAGCATCAGAGTTTCCCAGGCCGTTTACCAGCCCATACCAGTTCGATCATGAGTGACCGAAGGCGGCCAAAAAAGTGCATCGGGAGTGGCATAGGGATATTGACAAATAAATAAAGTAATTTTGTCTATCTAATCTTTGCCACTGCTATGTGGTCAGCCAGAGAGAGGGGCAAGGACTTCCACCGTCTCACCCGGTCTTCGATCCAGGCTACTACTTTATCATAGTTTTCCATCCACAATTCCTGCATGTTACTGCTGAAACATATGCCCAGGTACCGAATCGGGCCGGACGCCCAGACAAAGGGGTAATCAATTGCAAATGCCTGGGTTCCAAGCGTGAGTGGTAGGTTAACTGATTTGCTCCAGTTAATATGTACTCCTGACAGACCACCGTAGCGCACAACCTCCCGTATCATGGGCGATAGGTTCTCTTTGGGATCAACCATGTATAATGTTATGTCGTCCACATACATGGACACGGTCAGTGCCCTGGTTGTGAAACCAATAGCTCTGTTTGTATGGTGCTGCTTCAGACGGGCTGCCAACGGACCCGTTGCGATCGCGGACAGCAGCGGAGTGAGGACAACCCGGTCTGGCGCCTCGAGTTATATCTAGCGGTTCTGAAATCTGCCCGTTCTCCCTTATTCGTGCCATGGGTCGAGTGTATAAAAGCTGTATCTGTTGGATGAAGAGTGGTCTCAGGCCCGTCCTCCTGAAAAGTGGAAACAGGAATCCCCATTCAAGGGAATCAACAGGAACCCATTTTAGCCCTTTTTTGACATTTGCACTTATATATAAATTCTAGCATTAAGAGTGTATTCGTTTAAACCCTGTTCAAGCAAATGGCACTAATCATTTAGAAAAGAAAAAATGTAGGATGAGCATTTGTCTAACAAGTGAGACTATACACAATTTCCGTTATGGTGGAGCATCTTCTACTCTTAGTGCCCGAATAAGTGTGTGGCAACAGGCTGTCACGCCACCGCCACGCTTTCACAACGCCAAACAGGGTCACCACCCGCCCACCAGATTACAGATTATCGTGGTCTGGCAGGCGGCCGGGCGGTCCCGCGGCAGTGCAGCCTAAAGGCTCGTATGTAAGCCTTCAACTGCACTGCTGCATGACTGCCAGTGCACGCTCCTGAATGGCATGAACTGTGCAGGCCATGTCATGCAGGAATTGGGTGCATGCACAAGGGGGCACAACATGTGCCACCTGCATGCACCGGGCCAAGAGAGGGGTCTCTAGGGCCGCCATTCTTTTCTCACCGCCAGCAGTTTTATGGAGTAAGTACCTCCATGAGACCACTGGCAGTGAGGAAAGTTGCGATATGCTTGGTGGTGCCACAGGGCACCCCCAAGCATATTGCGTCCCTCAGACCACCACCAGTGATCTCAGATCCCTGGTGGTTGGCGTGGTGCCATGGTGGTCCGATCACCCAAGTTGTATTCTGGCGGTTGGACCACCACAGCTGGACCACCAAACTCATAATTAGGCCATTAATCTTTTTCATTTGCAGTATGGGACCATTCTCCTCCCTCGATAATGAAGTATATGTGGTATAGCATTGTCTACAGGCACAGCTAATGTAGTTTGCTACTTATTTAGTCTTCTGATAGAGATGTCTGGCTTCTCCACATAAAACACTGGGGTTGTGGGCTTAAGCCAAATTTAGAATTTCACTTATCGTATTGGACTTTTGGGTATTAAAGGAATGGACAGAAGATCACAGCTTGAACCGTTGAATCAAGAGACGCCATTTTGGCTGGTTCATGTGAATCCTGATTAGGTATCAAATTGCCTGTAGCTCATAGAAGAAGTGGAAATTCTGTAACCATACAAACAAAATGCTCTCAGCCACTAATCAGACTGATTATTTTTAATATGTACCGGCGAAAGCACAAGCAATGGGATGGAATGCAAAGTTAATGTCACTGCCTGCATGACCATTGCTAATATCCCGGAATAAACCTGATGAAATGAAAGAAGCGATTTCACAAGGAATAAGCAACAGATTTTAACTGGTACAATAAAAAAATGTTTATGGGCCAATTACTGAAATCTAACTGCAACTATATTCAAATCTATCCCTTCTTTGGAGCACATGGATTCTGCTTGGAGAACCCCACAACTGTGCTTCTTAAAAAAGTGGGATATTCAAGAGACCGCACTCATTTTGTGTATACTGAGGGCATTGATTAAGGATCACTTTGTGGTAACCCGAGAGCTGCATTTAGGGTTTGGTGGAGTGGGAGAACCGCTATAAACCGGTGGTCCTCCTGGTCTGCAAAACACGCAATTCACCATCAACATCTCTGAGGGCTTCACCAATAGTAACCCCCTGACCCAGAGGTTAATCTGTTAAAGGAACGCTGGGTCATACCGTCAGCCGCACTCCACCCTACTGAAGGCGGGTCAACTGTCACTCATTTTCCCTGCCTGTGAACACCACATGGACCGGGATAAATCCAGAATGCCCCCTGCACAGGGAGAAAAATCCCTGCATATGGGAAAATGAGTAGAAAAGTGCTCCTGCTGGTACTCCCTTTACATCACAGATCCTCCTCCCAATCAGGCACGGATCTCTAAATAGGAGGTCCTCTACCTCGCTGGTCACCGCCCACCCTGTAGATTTACAGAACATTTGCTAGGACCCAGTGAATTGTGAATTTAACATTAGTTCAATAAATTGTAAAATATGCTATTATGATATTCATTTAACTAGGCGGTGAAGCAGCACGATTTGATGCTTTGAATGACATGAAATGCAAACGAGCAAGTGAAAACTGAAGAAAGACTATGAAAATGTGACCATGGCAATACAAATCTATCATGTGATTCGCAAACATACTTTGAAAATTCGTTTTGAGAAAAAGTGTTTAGTGTTTCTATTGAGTGTAAGAAAGGTAAATTATTAAAAAGTTTCGAGTAGAAAATAGGGTGTGCAAACATTTGCAGGAGTTGATGCTATAATAAAAGAAAAGAGACTAATTACAGGAAACTCTTGTTATCCTTTAACCCTGCAGTTCTGCTCTGGCACCTATGCGTTATAGCAGCGGACACCCATCACTGTACATTATCCAGAAAAATATTATATATATATACATTCAATTGTAGCTCAAACATTACGGTCTTTATGTTTTAAATAGAACAAGTCTTTTTAACAATGGATCACATTTTCACTGATTTGTTTTATGGGTATTTTGAAAATCAAAAGCGACACACCAAAACAAACCAAGCAAAGAAACGTGGAACTCTGGCAAGCTATACAATAATGGTAATAGCTGTACATATACAACACGCAAAACTATATTGGAAATATCGAGTCCCTTTACACATTTTGCATCTGCACTGCAACTTGCGAGTTGACAGGAAGAATGCAAAATTAAAGTTAGCCGTTCAGATTTCAACCTGTGACCTCCGGGGTTACTTTGTTTCCATAAATTTTAGCAAACCAATGAACCACAGGTGAATTCTTCACACGCTTGTTGGCCATTTTTAATCACTTGCTTTTCTCTTAGTTGGGATTTTTCTCTTAGTTGGGATAGTTCAAAATATTTTCTAATCTGAAGCCATGTGAATGAAAAGAGCAATAGAAACATGGAAACACGGTTGTACAACGTCATGTCAAAGGATATATTTAAAATAATATATTTACACCATACACAAGTAGGAAGTAATAATTTGAAACTTACCCATGTTCTTTGATCTGGCAACTGGAACTGAAAACAATGAAAAATACAATAAATGTCTGTCAAATGGCATAAAGCTCCTTAAACAGAACTCTATTCAGCTGAATATTGCATAATGTTAATGTCTTCAAGGTAGGGAAAGCAGTACAAACAGTATAACAGTTTTTAAAAATCACAATGTCATTAGTAGCAGAGAGTTCACAAGTAATAGATAAGGAAAGTCAAAACAAACTGAATGACATGATGGTATGGTAGTGTGCAACACAGTCGAACTGGAACCAGTTGAACAGGAGTGGATATTTAATTTGTGGTTTGAGCAGTGCTTAATTTGAGCCAGTGGTTTCTGGTGCTCACCACGGGCACTTAATCATCAACACCAGCGCTTTTCATGAGCACCAGTTAAGGACACATTCATTTATGGTAGGCACAGGGAGATTAAGTGATTTGCTCAGAATCACAGGTTAAGTGAACGCCTAGAGGCGAACATGGTTCCCCAGCTCTGAAATTGGCAGCTCTGGCCATTACACCACGTACTCTACACACTTTCATTGTGAGTAGTTGGATCTGTTTTAGGCAGCAATAACAGGAGAAATGTGCTGGTGCAAGCTGCCTTCAGACGATTACAAATTAATCACACAGTTTGAGGAAATCTTTATTGCAGCCAGGAGCAATACACCCAGGGATATCATGGCTCCAGCGGCCTCTGTCCTCAACTCGGTCATTGGATTCCGATTTAATGTCGGTTGGCCCTACATATAAAAAGGTAGGTCACCCCAAGATCCGCAGGTACAATTTTGATTCCAGAGCCAAGACAGTTGTCCCCTGGCTTCTAGAAACCGACATCAGTCCTCCAGACCTGTCCACTCACCCAAGACCCTATCCTGTCTTCTCTGGTCCAAAACAAGACCCACTTTCCAGCAGCTCCATTATTTCAGTCATAGAACAGTTCCCTCGGAGATCCTCTTATTATACAACTGCGAGGCTGCGTGGTCACCATTGAAGCCCGGTCCTCCATGCGTTCACAGAAGCATTTGGGAAGGCATAAAGAGAAGGAATGGTTGCCTCTCCAACTCAGACCCTGCAGAGCATGGATCCTCTGGAAAGACTTTCAAGAGAGAGGAGGTCCTTCATTACAACGAATAATGTAGCCTTTTTTTCTGGTCCATTCCGATTCATATACATAATTTTCAATCTTTAGACACAAATGACTACATCCACAAATCTGTGAATTGGGCCCAGAGAGCCTACATTCCAGTGATGTCACCAAGGAGAACTAGAAGTTCAAAGTCGACAAAGCCTGCACATTCATTATGCAGTGAGCAAGACTGGAGTTCTCCCTAGTCATTGAAATAAGATAATGTGATGTCAAGTCAGCACTTCTAATTCAGTGCCACCATCAGCTAGTGCCCTGAAGCTGCTTCCTTATCTTACCTTACGAAGCACAATAAATCCCTAGTCCTTATTAATCTCACATGTATTTGCAGCCTCTTGTTATGCCATTTATTATGCTTGTCATCTTTTTATTCAATTGTATGCTTGGTCGCTTAAAAGGGGATGAAGACAACTTGCTGATGAAACAAAATGAACACATTTTTAGGATACGTTGTATTATTGATTTACATAGCAGACTAATCACCCGCGAAAGTATCGAGGCGCTTGGGCAGGTGTGAGGTCCCCAACGTGATTATACGAAGAGCCAAGTCTTCAGCTTCTTGTGTAACTCAAGTGAGGAGGAATCTTAGGTGTTAGGGGAAGTCATTCAATGTCTTGGGCAAAATGTAGGAGAATGAGTGACCTCCAGTTTTACTTTTTGCAGATGCAGGTAATGAGAGCAAGTGAGAGGGAGGCAGAGCATAGGTGTCTCCTGGGTTGGTAAAAGTGTAAGCAGCAGTGCATGTATTCAGGTCCAGTGCTGTGCAGGGTTTTGTGAGTGCGTGAGAAGTTCTAATTTTCTGCACATGTGAAAGGGGAGCCAGTGAAGCTTCCTGAAGTGCGATGTGATGTGGATGAGGAGTGGAAGGTCAAGTAGGAGTCTTCCAGCAGGTTTCTGGATTGTCTGGATGGAGTCTGTGTAGTAGTTGTTCGCAGATTCTGGCATAGAGTGTTGCTGCCGTCCAGTCTGCTGGTGAGGAGTGCTTGTGTGATCGTCCTTCTGGGGTTACGAGGCAAACATTTGAATGTTTTTCGTAGGATGGGGCAAGCAGGAGGTGCATATTGTGTTGACTTGGTCATGTTAAGCTTGTCGTCCAGGATGATCCCTATATTTGTGTGGTCTGTGGGTGTTGGTCCTAGCTCTTACAGCCACCATGTGGAATCCCATTGGGAGGTCTTGTTGCCAAAGACCAGTACTTCTGCCTTGTCGGAGTTGAGCTGCAGGCATTTGGTTCACATCCAGTCTGCTACCGTGGTCGTCAAGTTTGTCCTGGTGGTGGTTGTCTTGGCCATCAGGGAGAGGATGAGTTGGATATTTTGACCCCTAAAGTCTGCATCCCAAGCGATGAGCTTAACTAACAAACGTTGTTTTAGATCAAATTTGGAGAGGCAAATTTATAGATCAAGCCATTGCAAACTTGAACCAAAGGCATTTTTCAAATCCTAAAGTAGTCTATAAATGTGGCTCATCCAGGCCTATCCAGGTTGATAAATAATGGTGTATGTGTCATCAAGGTAAGCCAACTAATGACTGTTACATATGGTATGAAGTCTGATGATATTGCTTTGTGAACTATCGATACACATTAGGTTTCTCATCTTAGAATGAGACAGATAAAGTTCCATTAGCAAACACTCTGCAAATAACACCAAGCATTTAGGTACACAGTGTGCTACATAAATCAATATAAAAAGTAACAAAAATAGTATTACTAGAAATATGCTCTGAATCATAAGGCATATAGTGCATTAAAGACATTAGCAATTCCACATTTGTAAAAAGGCCAATGCAATCCGACCTCGGTTTCACAAACCAGACAGTAGTTGCAGAAAACAAAATGTAAATTTCATCTTAATTGAGTGCATTTCTGGATTTCTACCAAATGTACTTTTAGAAGTATCCTTGGAACCATTTACCTGCACCTGATCATCAATGTAATAAATCTTGTTTTGTCCACAAAGCAAGTTTACTCTTCCTCCCCATTCTCTATGGACTCAGTTGGCCAGACAATTGAGTAAATGCTCTTCCCATCTTAGTTTACTCACATTAAGCTAATTAGAATGAGGTTGCAGCTCTAAATTTTTCCATCTGCCACAAGTTCAGAGGAATAGTGCAGGATATCGGTCTCGGCCATTACACTCTTATTGTGTATCCTTTGAAACGCAAACAGATTTGTGCCACATGATTGCAAGATGTGCCAAGCTACACATTAGAATACCACACTGTCTGTTTGTGGGAAGCCTTACTTTGGAAGCAAGTGTGTGGGAACCTAAATGTACGTGTCAGGTCACCTGGGGGAAATGATGAACCAAAGGATAACAGAATTATCTGCCAATCCCTCAGTAGCATTCACAAATGCAACAGTCCTACTTCTGTTGCAGGGACTGAGCGTGTCCACAAATGTCATTTTCTCTCTTTATAGCAAATGAAAAGACCGTGTGTTACTTTCAATGCACATTCCTGGTTTATGTTCTTGGCTTGCCAGCCCAGCTGTAACTCTAAAAAGCTACACTAGAAGATGCCAGATTTAATCTCTGGGCAAACCCATAGCTTTTCTATGGAACTTTGGGCATGGCTGTTTTATCCACCCCTCCCACCTAATGTTCAAATTTCTCTTGAAACAAAATTCTTCATTGTCATCTTCTATTTTGTTGTTAAACCCAATCAGAGGTTGTAAAAGCTACCTTGGCTGCAGACTATAATAAGGTTCGGAAAATAATGTTTTAATCAATTTCCTGTAAGGAAAAATGGTGTAAATCTCCTGAACGGATTCAGGCAGCTTGTTCCTCACTCAGTACATAAAACATATCTTGCTACCTAAAGCCCTTTTCAGTGTGGAGGGGCAGTAGGTGTCTCAAACGATTGTACCCCATGATTGTATAACTCTGCCGGGACTGGAGTCGGCCCCTTTCATTCTTGCCTGCACAGATAATCAGTGTGACCCCCCAAAGGATAAAATACCAAGTGCTCTCTTTTCAGGAGCATTTGACAGTGCACTATTCATTGAAATTCCCTGAGAGCTAAAGTCTTTGTTCATAAGAGAGTAAAGCCACTGTGATGGTCATTATTATAGTAGTTCTGTGGGATTCATACAACATATGAATGATACTCTTCAAAAATGTACCATAAAAGACTTGGATATGCAACCAAGTTCAAGGTTTTTCTTCATCGTTCTACTCAATAGTCTCCCAGACTCCTACATTTTTCTGCTGGATGAAAAAGGTATTGACAGTCAGAATCTAATCATCGACCCTTGTTTGACGCTCCATAAATTCCCCACTGCATAGTGACTGACAGTATGTGTCCATGTGTCAAACGCTGCCAAAGATGCAAGAGAATCATAAGGGCCCAGAGGTACTATCAGACAAATGTCCAGGATGGACATCAAACATTGTACGTTCTATTACCTTACTGGATGAGACCCCCATTGTCAGTCCCACAAAATATAGCTGGAACCTTGAAAGGTGCACAGTTGAACTGTTATAGTCTTTCCAGAATCGGGTGGCAGTCGTATTTTAGCAATTTAACTATAGATGTTTTTATTCTTTGGGGATACATAGAGCCCTGCCACAAATAGAAAGAGCTAAGACAATGGGGGAACTTGGAAGCTTTTCTCATTGCGCGGGGCTCAGTGTTTTTGGTATGGACTATAAAGTTTTCAGTGACTATTTTCAAATCAAAGAGCTGGGCAGATTTATTATGTGGAGCCTCAGCTTTTGCCCAGGATGAACCTTTTCCATTTCCTCTACTAGTCATATTGAAGAGAATTCTTTGTTCTGTACTGAGGTCAAAAGAGAAAATAATCCATGGGGCTATACCAGCTGGGAGTTGGTTTTTCTGAATAAATCTTCTGAATAGCAAGCCTCTATGCATAAAGTCTTGATTTCAGCATGGATTTGTTACTATTCTGTTGATTTCCTTCATTTGATGATGTATTCTTGGATAATAAGGACAGTAAACAGGAATATAAAACAAGTTGCTAACATCTGGGGTTTGCATTGTTTGCCAAAAACGACAATTTCGCAATTGTTTATACTCCCACTCAATTGTAGGAAGGAGGGATGAGTGTCATTTTTCTCTTGGCAATAAGAATTGTGTAGTAGATATAAGGAGGCAGTAGCGGGGCAATGCACATATTTTCGTATGGACTGTTGTGCTGCTGTAACCTTTTACAAAGCATACACATCGATCTCCACTGGTCAAAAGAAGACAGCAAAATAATATTTGTCTAATGTCTAATACATTAGACAATATAAAAAAAACTTAGAGGAATATGGGGGTTCTTTTATTAGAATGTTTTTCTCAGAGCTCAATGTACAATAATTTAGTAGAAATTTACCTTTACCACAGACAGTGAAACTTTCTACCGCTACATTTTACATTCCACTTGTTTATAATAATTATTTCCCTTTACCTCGGACACATAGTAAAATTTCATTGAATCATTTTAATGGTTTAAAAAGTGTAAATGAAGTTATATCTAAAGAAATGTTTAAAAAATGCTAAATGCTTTCGAACTATTACAGACTGTATAGCATTTTTCTCTGACAGAACTGCAAACACTACTACTTTAACCAGTAAAGGCATTCTTCACTTTGAGACCGGCATGGGTGATTCCTATTGCAGAGGCCAACATGGAAGCTCACTATGTTAAATGTGAACTCTGTGTAACGGTATTAGCAAACTGCACTAGTGTTGGCTCCTACTGACAAATATCAAAAGGAGGCCAAATGAGGAATACACAAGACACAAATATGAGTCTACTGGCAACTGAAAATGCATGAAGTTAAGATTATTGATCTCCATAAAACTTGTAGAATTTGGGTATATTATTCACATACTAAACTCTTTCCAGAACAATTACATGCTCTTAAAAGAGCTGCAGATATATTGAATTGGAAGTACACCCAATGCATTTCCACACGTAAGTTGTGATCCACATTTTTTGCCCTGAAATGTTCATATTGGTTCCAGAGAACAAGCAAACATATTTTGTTGAATCAATGTGTTAATTTAATTAAGTTAATGTGAAGACCATGCACAGCGATCTTTGGAGGCCCTGCGCAGGTTGGGTGCAGAACCTGACACCAAGCCAGGATTTCCAGTCAACCTCTGCCTCATGCCTATTGTAGGAAGCACTCACCATATTTATACTAATAAAGAACACCACAAAGCACAACATAATTAAATATTAACAAATGTTCAAACAAATAAATAATTCTACCTGCATAGTGTACTGTTGCACAGGATTAACAGTAATGTTATATTTAATCTCATCTGTAAAATAATGTACATTTGCAAATTCATCTGTGTTTTTTTTTTTTTAATACATTACTACCACTGTACTTCAACTTTGGTTTTCTGAGTGAATTTGTATGATTTGTATAGACATAAATTACGGTGCTATAACTAAAGTTATCATAACTTCGCTTTAACCTTCTTTTAAGTGAATTTCATTTTCATTTACATAAAATATATAGCATTCAAACCTGCAGTCCCTGCGCCCAACCCGGCTGTGCATGGTCATCGCATCAAGTAGACTGAAGTGCCATATTTTCTGCAATAAAAGCACGAAGGCATGTAATATACAAATATATGTGTGTGTATCTGTGTGTATATAGGTAAAGTGCACATCAAGGCACATTGGTTCCACTGAGGAAATGTACTACTATACCACTAATTTATAGAATTGTTCTTGGATTGAAACTTTAGTTCTTGGATGTTGATTTTACTTAAGACAAATTAATTATAGCATACTTAAATCATTAAGTGGGTCTGAAGGCCTACTTTGGTCAATTTTGTTATTTTATTATGTGTCCCGAACCCAGTTTAGTGTTACTGGGAAGTCTGTCAATTGTGGACTAGCCAGGTTATTGCTGGAATATGCCACTCTGCACTTTACAGTATCTGCTTTATCCAAATGTTTTCAAATATTGGTCAAATGGTGTCTTAAAATGCCCCGTTTTTATCGATGCTTGTTTTTCTTTTCATGAATCTGCTCATAAAAAAACCCACAATTGTGGACTACCATACATAGACAAACATTAATTCATTACATATTAATGCTAAAACTTCTCATCAACAATATTAGGACATGTTTTTTTCAATCATGGGGTTTTATGTATGTAATTGCATGAAAAATAAAATTAAACACACTGACTATACCAGTTTGTTTTTCAGGTGTGTTAACAGTAAAGTTAATAATGCACTCAGAAATACCAATACAAATACTCACTTGAGGATGAAACAAAAATCCTGGTGGAGGTCGTAAGTATTTTTCTTTTAGAAGTTCTAGAGGGTCACTTAGTTTTCTCTTCTCTACCCTGAAGCAAGTAAACATAAACATCAGTTAATTGATTTAAAAGATATTCAGTTAATTAGAGGGTGGTTATCCATGCAAATTCATGAAGGTCTCCTTTTAAAGCGGGAGTAAACGAAGAGTTGCATCATACAAACTAAATATTAGCTGAAGGAAGTAAATAATAATCAATGCAACAAAGATTTTCTACCAAGCATGCAAACTAAAATATTGTAACATATTACATTTAATGTATAGTGCAATTGATACTAGAACCAACTTGAATGAGTAGTGCAGATAAAGGGTGTGCACGTATATCGGTTTTGTTTATTTAGACTCATACAAAACCTGGAAAATAGATTCCCTCCTACAGAGGATGTAATCGTTATCAATTAATATCTATTTTAAAAATGAACGAATTACCAAAAATGCTATTAAAATGTAAGAATAAGATTAATAGTGATCTCATCAACATACTCTGTTTTGTATCTGTGTTCCCTAGCTAGATGTTGCCCAATGTAATGAGCTAAATTAAAGTAAAGGGTAAAGTTGAAACAAGGGGAATGTAATGAGCGGACATTAAAAAAGGCCTCAAACTCCAACTACTTTCACCACAGAAAACAATTGTGAATTACGAAATATGATTTAAATTGAAGCATTCATTTCTCTATGTGAGCTCTTATACAAACCTATTTACTTTTTCACACAAGAGGAGTGGGGTAATCCAACCAAGACATGCTGATGTACCTATAACACTGAGAACACACCTGTTTATAAGAATATGGCTAACCCCCTCCCCAATCATATCGGTGAACACTCGAAGAGGCAATGTGTTTGAAAACTACAAAGATATGCACGCCAGACTGCAGCTTGCATATGATGGTAAAAAGTCTAGTAATAAACCGGGCAGGCTTGGGACAACAACGTATGGTTTGCTCATTCATGAACATAGGCCGATATTTAGAAATATTTTCCACTGTTTGGTTAAAGCTTGTACGTTTATATACAGTGCGACTTTATTCAAGGTTTAAGTAGCCACTAGTGATTCTGTACAGGATGGCACTCAAATGACAAATCCCATTTCCTCACTGCTAATTCCTGGAAACACACATACATATATTTATACACACACATATATACAAACATACATATACACACACATATATATATACACATACATATGCACATCATGAAAAGTTCTGCCACTCCTTGACAAAAAGCAGGCACAAGCAACAAGAAATCCAAACAAAAATGTTTATTTAGGCAGACGATGACATCGTACATATACACACATTTACATACACACACACACATTCACACATATACACACATATATACATGCATATACACATACATTCTTTAAAAGGTTGGACAAATTTTGGCAATTTCAAATGTTCACTTTTAAACAGTTCTTTTGGGAAGGTTTTTCATGTATTTGCCAATGAAATTAACTTTATATGGAGATAGGAGTTATTGTAGTTCTTGCTGTTAAAAACACAACAAATTAAATTCATAAAATTTTATAAAAACAAAAAAACTTCAACAAAGCAAAACTGTGTGGGTCTGTACTAATTTAAGAAAAGGTAGATGGGCTACCCCCAATTTTAAGAAATGTCTGACTTCAGTTCCTCAAATTGTACAGAAAGTGATTATTCCGGAGATGAGCAGACTTGAATTACCACAGTTTAGTCGTAGAGGATAGAAGGGTGCAGAGTTATTTGGCTTTGCCCCTGAAGTGCACAGAGTCATTGTTTGCATAGGCAACAAATATTTCTTAATGTGCAGGTGCTGGGCCAAAATTAAGATCTACAGTTTAGGAAGCATAAACAACTGGAGAAGCAATGTATCGCTCTTTGTGGTAAAATCCAAGCTATCTAAAAGCTTCACTCAAAACTCTCAAGGCTGTGACAAAAATTACACGCGAGGCATCATGTAGCCCTCGGGCTATGAAGGGATTAAAACATCTGTAGAATTAGAATAGAAATACAGGCTTCAATATATAATATTGACCAGGACTGACAAAGGGATCCCCACAGTAGTTTATTAGGTGCTTTTAATAATTCATCTTGTAGTGGTCGCATTCCTCTGGTTTGTCGGCAGTGAATACCCTTATGAAGAGTGGTCCTGAAATATTAAGGGTCAGTGGTGTGGAGAATCACAGGGAAAATCTAACAAAAGAAGAATGGCTCCAAGGAAATTCACTCATTGTAAATTAAAACCTGAGGGGAATTAATGTCTATTTGATTTATAAATGATTATAAGCCAAGGCGGTCATCATAAATTTTTGAATAATTACTCCAATAGATGTACGCATTGTCACAATGTGTGACGTAGTTAAGACACACAATTTATGGTACACACCTCAGCTGGAAAATGTCTGGCCCTCGATCATTTATGAAACAAGGCAAATTTGTTAATAGGCAACAAAAGGGTTGATTATAAATGATGAGGTGAGAAAGTTCTGAGAATTATGGGGCCTGCTGGTAAAAGCTGTACGAAATTCTGGTCTTGTGTTAATTTTAGACATTTTTAAATTATGGTTTAGTACAACCAAAGTTTCAATGGGGCGAGCGTCAGTAACTCAGTTTATCTAGACAATGCAATGTACCATAATTTAAAAAAAGTTAATGCACCGTCACAAAATGTCATGTAAAGGAAGATGCTATTTTTGACAAAAGTTCACATTAAAGTAAACTGCAGGACTCAACAAACCAAATATCATTAGTTGTATCCATGACTATCTTGTGTTTCCTGAAGGCGCTGAAAATCAAAAAAAAAAATAAACATGGATAAGCTATGATATGGCATCGCAGAAGGAATAATATGGGAGGGAACAGCTTTGGCAATGCATTGCAGGAACATATTTTTATTGTAAAAAAACATGTTTATTAGATTTCATTAACAATGTATAATAAAATATCTTGAGCATTAAGTATGTACTAAGCACCTGCTAGTTACTGTGTTCATAGTGTCCAAGCC